>NW_028246864.1:0-153199 GCF_964263255.1 Lissotriton vulgaris
TTACATATATATGACAGTAAGGTCCCTTCCCATCTGATAAGAACTCCAATATCCCAATACTGATAGCCCTATTTCTAACTTCATCATGAATTGAGGGAATTGTTTACAACAATATGTCCCGCGTACGAACCTTGAAATGATTTTGAGACTATTTTTCAATTTGACCATATACAAATTATCGAGTGTAAGCTTTGTTAATAGGTAACTTTAACCCAGTAAATAAAATAGAAATCATGGATACAAACTGTGTATCGAACATAATTTAATCTAAAATAAAATACAATGTAGGTTTTTTTACATCAGAATTAAATACCCCTACATACATTATGGAATTAAATAAGAAATTGAGGAGACACCCTAACCGCAGTCACATGTATGAAATATACGTGTCAAATATATATCTCTGTGGGTCTGCTAAAACCCGTTGTAAGATGGCGGCTCTGTTGGCTTAAATAAAAAGCGGCGCGCTTGGCACGACAGTGAGCCAACGGGAGATTGCAATATCGGTCGTAGTCGCGCGATGGTTATCGACTTTTAAAAAGGCGAAGTGAAGCATTACGCTTAGAACGCGATGCTGACAAGCAGTTAACCCAGGGACGTCAATCCTTCAAATTCCTAGTAAGTAAGTTAGTATAAAAGCGGGCGGGCTTATATATGTTAAAGCCCGTACTGGAGGCTTGTTAAGCTAGGAAACTAGTTAACAGAGATGACAGCGGGTTACAAGTAGCCAAGCTGAGGTATTTATTTAACTAACACAGAGCGCTTCCGGCATTAGACGCGATGAATATAGTCAACGAGGGGGCATGTAGAGACGCAGCATTAAGTGCTATATGCGTATAATAACGGTGCCGTTTGGTAGACATCGTGGTAATAGAGAAAAGGTGATAAGAGATTAATATGAAGCCGACCAACTTTTACATTTAGGAATTCCTTTGTAACAGAAACAACACTGACTATCAAGGCTTACAGCTGGAAGTAGACGAAGTTCCACGTAATGGTTTAACATAAATGAGTGCATTTAACATGAAGTTTAGATAGATGCACAGAGCGTTACCTATGCTTTAACCTGGGATACTGTTGGCCTTAGTAAACTGTAATTATTACATGAAAGCCAGTAGATGGACGTAATTGCCCAGCATATATAGTTATAAGCCTTAAGTTCTGGTTTTATTAAATGTCGCATTCTGCGTAGGACATCAGCATAGGGCAGAAATTCACCCTTAAAAAAGATTCACAGCGGATACCCATTATATTCTCCACAGGTGAAACCCACATCAAACAAGTTACACATCTTTAATGAGAAATCATCATGTATTAGTAACCATCACCTCAGTGAATATAAGGTAATTCTATTCTACCCTATTTAGAGATAGAATATAATAACTAAGTCCCTTAGAATTTAAGTATACTAATACTACTGTCAATTTTGGTTTATAGCCTGAAATAAAGCCGTCAGAGTAGTTTTTTAATAAAAAAATCCTGCTTCCGCACAGCACTCCTTTTTGCAGTGAGGACAGTACCACTATTAAAAATCAAAAGATATGTACTGAAACCATCCATGTAGGCCTTAGAATTCCTCATACATAAAGCACTAACAGGATTTCCCCTTCATTTTCATTTTATTTGCCAGAATTGAAAATGATGTGTTTATTTAAACATCCCCTGGTCGAATAAGATTATACAACAATTGCGTCATAAAAGAGGTGTTTATTGCCCATTGTGAAGTCGGACATTTGTTACCAATTCACAGGTAAATACATTTGGTATTAATAATTTATTTACTACATTTAGAGCTCCGGATCAATAATCACCTATCAGGTTAGGCCGAATAATTACAATCTTCTAGACCTATTTACAGGACATAAATTAATTTCATGAAGCAAACAGCTCTCAAATCTCATAATATATCTAGTCATAAAGACCATATGTTGTTCCCTTTTCCACCTTCACAGTCAGATGCGTGTACTTTGGACATTGTGTAGGCACCGTTGGTTCAATAATTATGAAATAGAGAAGAAGTTTTCATTAATAGCACTAGTACTACACAAGGTTTTATGTTGGAATGAAATGTCTTACATTTTATGTATATATTTATTGCTGAAAATGTATGTATATGATGTAAATAAGTTGAATATAAACTGTATAACAATAAAGGTGGTGATTTGCCAATTGGCATTGTAAATAGGAATTTTAAAAAGTGGATAATTTATAATATATGTGTGAGTACATAGATAACATTCAGTTATACTTGATACAATGATATAGATATAACTGTGAGTTAGTGGCGAGATCTCACCTGTTAGGTTTGTTAACTGTCAAGTATAATGAGGACAAGAATTTTGTACTGTTGTAAAAGATAAGAATCCGCTGGACGCTGATGAAATATAAAATTGTCAATTAATTAATTGGCACTATTTTTATTTTGTAGTTATCATTGATACAAAGAATATATACAGAATTCCTGAGGAAGGCCATGCCGAAACGCGTTGAAGGAAATTTTTCTGTATATAATTGTGAACAAAAATATTGTATCTAATGAATTGTGGATTTTTTTATATGGATTTTGATATGTATTTAAGAATTGATAATTTGTACAGACAAAATAACAAAATATAAGATATAAACTAAAAAAAGAAAAAGAGAAAAAATATTTTTAATAAAATAAAATTCTGTTCAAACAGATTTAGTGTCAGTTACATTATATCAACATAGGCGTCTATAGGATGTGCTTAACCATGCGCAAAACCCGGTGCTAACTCTCCCCCCCTTTCTTTCTAATTATAGTTCGTTCCTTGCTAGGGTTAATCCTTTGAGGCAGGAGCCCTTAAATTTCCTAAAATGAGTATCAGTGTGTAACAGGATGTATAGGTGTATGAGTACATATGATGAGTGAGTACAAGTATGAGTGACTATATAGAACTGTTGGTGAATGAGTGGATGTGTATGTAGATGTTGGATTTACTGAATAGATTGTTCTAACTGGTATTGGTATCTCCATTTTTTTGAAAATTTTAGTTTCTATTTTTGAATGTGTGTATCAAATGTTATATGAGGGTGATAGGAGGTCTGCTACTCTTTCACAAGGATGATGTCATCAGTGATGTCATTTGAGATGGCATCAGTGATGTCATGAGTGATGTTACTGACCATGTCATGAGTGATGTAATATGTGACATCATCAGCAGCGCATTGCGGTCGTGCGAGTTATAGTTAGCTGATCTGACTATAATGGAGGAATTTCAATGGTTTTGTATGAGTGAAATGTCCAGCTAACTCTAACATGTGTGAAACCTATGATTTTTTCAGTTAATTTCTAAGGTTTTTTAAATGCTAATTCCTAACTATAACGTGTGTGAAACTTATGTTTTTTCAGTGAATTTGTAAGGTTTTTTAAATGCTAATTCCTAGCTATAACATAGCTGAAACCTATGTTTTTTTCATTGAATTTCAAAGGTTTTGTAAATGATAATTTTTAAATGTATGAATTTTTATATTTATTTCTTTTTATAGTAATTTCCTAAATTTTTATAATAATTATTTTTAGTTGTTTTATTTTTTAAATTACATAACATATTTGTAATGTAAAATAATAAAATTAATGTAATGTTTTTTTAATATATTAAAATTAAATTCTATATATTTCCTTTTTGCATTTTTTTTGATAATCGGACGGTACGTGTACGGTGATCGCACCGTCCTTTGTACAGGTAATCGTTCTCTGCACGTACCCGTGCATACGTTACGAATATGTCTCGACGTTCCACGTCGCATCGGCGCTTCCGCGTCACGTCATGCACGTTTGTACGGAGCCCCGTACGCGCACTGAGTGTAAGTTTCTAATACTTTAAAAATACATATTTATGTATTTAATGTAAATATTAAGGGAAGACATTATCTGGGATAATTATGAAAATAGAATTCATTGAGTTTTAATACGCGTATATTACTTTTAAAAGCAATTACGCAAATCGCGGAAAACGTCGCCCGTACGCACAGCGTTAACGTACCCTACAATCACCCCATGTGACTTCAAAAAAAGACATTTGATTGGTTCATAACACTTCCTATTCCAACTGTTGAAAGACCTCACCCATTTCAATCATTCTTCTTTGACTTTCTCAGGAGAACCATCTCTTCTCTGGAGCTAGTGTCCTTTTACAAAACAATTTTAATATGGCTGCACTTCTGGAATCCTCTTCAGAACATTCATCAGAGGAGGATTTTTTAGCAGAGGAGCCACAGGAAAAAAGAAAGGAGGCAGTAATCTGAAAGTTTTTCTCTTTTCCACAAGGACTGAAAAAGGTGAATGCACCAAAGGTCACCTGCAAAATCTGTGACACTACACTCTCCAGAGGTGATCCAACGAAGAAATATTCATTTGGGACAGCAAGCTTGGTGCGCCATGTAAAAAACCTCCACCCTCGCAATTGTGAGAGAGCTTGCTCCGATAGGCTGCGGAACAATCCTCCACCTGCTGTTCCCAGCACTTCAAGAGCACCACCCACAGAGGAAAGCAGTCCATATCCGGATATTCGATCAGATTTTGCTGACTTAGTCATCCATTGCAAATTTTGCATTGAGGTTC
Organism: Lissotriton vulgaris; assembly: GCF_964263255.1. NCBI lineage: Eukaryota > Metazoa > Chordata > Amphibia > Caudata > Salamandridae > Lissotriton > Lissotriton vulgaris. The sequence goes on from NW_028246864.1 coordinate 4,586, forward strand.
TCTGCTATGGGGAGCAGTCAATTGACTTAATCATCCGGCGCAAACAGGAGCACCGTTGCTCACAACGCAAATTTTTTTTGTTTATTTGTTCCTGTGTGACACTTTTTTGTTTGCAGTTTCTTTTTTTCCGTTAAAAATAAATAAATAAAAACTGTTCAAAAAATCTAACAAAAAAACAAAAAAAACAGTTCTTTTCAGAACAACCTTTACTGGTCAAAAAAAGAGCTATATTTCTATGATAGTGTGTAAAACTTTGTTGGAATTATTGTAGAGTGCATAAATGAATGAATGAATACATTAGTAGTGTATGGTGAATGTGAAAGTGCAGAACTATAAGGAAGTGCTACAGCATAAATCTGTAAGGTGCTCACGTATAGTATACCGTAGTACTTCCACAGCACTTCAATGCAACATATGTGAATAAATATGTTACAAGTCTATGCTTCCTTTTTCACTGCTGGTGAAACAGCCTGGGGGAATTTTATGTGTTAGGGGCAGATTTACAACCCCCTTGTGCCTCTTTTACACCGCAGTTGCGTCACTTTTGAGATGCAGCGGCGGTGCAAAAGATGCACAATGGTGTGTGATATTTACAATGAAATGCATCTGAGAGGTGCATCACATTGTACATCTCTGTACCAGAAGGAGGCATTCCTGCGCAGGGGGGGGGGGGGATGTTCTGGTGCAGGAACACCTCCTAAAAGTGGCTGAGTGAAATCTACCATATTCTACTTTCTCACTTTTGGGCTCATACTGCGTCAAAACCCTGCACCTGCTTGAGGCAGGCGTAAAGATTGACACAGCATTCTGAGCATAGGGCCTTTGCAGGAGATGCATTGCAGTTGCAACGCAATTCAAGCAATGCGCCACCTCTACAGCTCAGATGCATCACATATCTGTACCGTTTTTGCCCCATGGTGCATCAAATTGTAAATACGGTGTATCCATGGTGGTGGTGTCATGGTGCTCAATAACTGGCATATCCCTGGGCATGTGCCAGTTATTGTATATCTGTCCCTTAGTGTGTTAATGCTGTCAATGGATTACTACACACTGATGACTCACTACATATTGAAACAGCAGAGACAGAGTGTTTGGTGGAAGTGTAAGGATACAGACTGGGGAATTGAAGGTATAAAAGACAAGTTTGGAGGTGGATTGAAGACTGCATGCATAGTGTATAGGGGTTTGAAGCAGTCCATGGCCTAAGGCCTACTTTGCTGCATGAGTACTTAGGTACTGAGTAGATGATTACAGTTCTGCAAGCAGAGTGTCTGACTGAATTTAAAAGGGCTTCAGTTTTATCAGAGTGCATAGAGAAGCTCATACTGCCGAATGGCTCACTACAATACTGAAACAGGAGTGTTAGAGTGCTTGGTGAAAGTGTAAGGATACAGACTGGGTTTTTGAAGGTATGAAAGAGAATTTTGCAGGTGCGTAGAAGAATCATGCATAGTCTATAGGGGTATGAAGCAGACCATGGCCTAAGGCCTACTTTGCTGCATGAGTACTTAGATACTGAGTAGATGATTGCAGTTCACTAAGGAGAGTGCCTGATTGAGTTTATAACAGCTTCAGTTTTAGCACAGTGTATAGATAACCAGATACTGCTGAATAGCTCACTACAATACTGAAACAGCAGTGTCAGAGTGTTTGCTGGAAGTGTAAAAATACAGATTGTTGAATTAAAGGTATAAAGGACAAATTTGCAGGTGCATAGAACACTGCATGCATAGTGTATAGTGGTTTGAAGCACTCCATGTCCTAAGGCCTACTTTGCTCCATAACTACCTGGGTACTGACTGGATTATTACAGTTCTGCAGGGAGAGTGCCTGACTAAATTTATAAGAGCTTCAGTTGTAGCACAATGTATAGATAAGCACATACTACTCAAAGGCTCACTACAATACTGAAATAGCAGTGTCAGAGTGTTTGGTGGATGTGTAAGGATACAGACTGGGTAATTGAAAGTATAAAAGACAAGTTTACAGTTGCATAGAAGACTGCAGACATAGTCTATAAGGGTTTGAAAGAGTCCATGCCGTAAGGCCTACTTTGCTGCATGAGTACTTGGTTACTGACTGAATGATTACAGTTCTGCAAGGAGACTGCCTGACTGAATTTATAAGAGCTTCAGTTTTAGCACAGTGCATACATAAGCAGATACTGTCCAATGGCTGACTACAAAATTGAAACAGCAATGCTAGAGTGTTTGGTAGAAGTGTAAGGATACAGCTTGGGGAATTGAAGGTGTAAAAGACACATGTGCAGATCCATAGAAGACTGCATGAATAGTCTATAAGGTTTTGAAGCAGTCCTTGGTCTAAGGCCTACTTTACTCTATAAGTACTTGTATACTGACTAGAAGATTACAGTTCTGCAAGGAGAGTGCCTAACTGAATTTATAAGAGCTTCAGTTTTAGCGCAGTGCATACATAAGGACATACTGCTGAATGGCTCAGTACAATACTGAATTAGCAATGACAGAATGTTTCTTGGAAGTGTAAGGATACAGATTGGGCAATTGAAGGTATAAAAGACAAGTTTGCAGGTGCATAGAAGACAACATGCATACTCTATAGGGGAATGAAGCAGTCCATGGCCTAAGGTCTATTTTAATGCATGAGTACTTAGGTACTGAGTGGATGATTACAGTTCTGCTAGGGAAAGTGCCTGACTGAATTTATAACAGCTTCAGTTTTACCACAGTACATAGATACGCACATACTGCTGAATGGCTCACTACAATACTGGAAAAGCAATGTCAGAGTGTTTGGTGGAAGTGTAAGGATACATACTGGGGAATTGAAGGTATAAAACACAAGTTTGCAGGTGCATACAACTAAGCATGGGCGGAAAATCCGTTTCGCTCGCGGATTTTGCGGATTTTCGGGAAATTCGCAATCCGCGAGATTCGCGAATCTCCCGCAAAATCCGCAAATCCGCGAGCAGCGGATTTTGCTCGCACTGCTCGCACTGTTCGCGTGAGTTCGCGGCTTCCCAGTACAACTTCGCGCCCCGCGAATAAGTGCTAAATTGCAGAAATACGATCTTAGCAAAACTGAAACTACTTACCAGGTTCAAAAGTTCAGGCTCATCATTAGTAGCCATTTCCTGTAGTGCTTCCTGAGGGGCCCCTCCAGAGTTCAGTTGCCAGTTGCAACTATTATGTGACCCTGCTCTGAACCTCAGAATAGTTACACATATGCCACAAAGGTCCTGAATTACAGCTAAGGGAGACAAGCAGGAGCCAGGCTGGAAGTTAAAATCCATTAATCAGCCCCTAATTCATTATTGTCAGTTGGGGCAGGGCAGGTGTTGTAACTAATTTTGCAACAATGAAAGCACTTAGCAAGTGCAAAAGATCACTAATCAGGGCGCACTAAGGAAGCAGGTGCCAGCTAAAAAAATATTCTGTGACACATTAATCAGCCCCAAATTAATTCAGGTCACTTGAGGCAGGGAAGGTGTGCTTTGCTTTGCCGAAAATAATGTACACTGGACAACCAGAGGGTGTGGTGATGAAACAGAGGGTGGCATGGGTGGGCCAGAGGGTGGCATGAGTAGTCAGAGAGTGGCAGTGGTGACAGAGAGTGGCAGTGATGAAGAAGAGTGTCCCAAACAGGCTGGACACGTAGAAACAACAAGTTCGCAAAACTTGCGACCCGACAGGTAAGTTCGCAAATTGCGAAATTGTAAAAACCCTCGCGAACTGGCAGAAACACGGGCGAACACAAAAAAAAAAAATCCGCAAATTCGCGGGAATTCGCGGATTTTGCGGATTGCGAGTTCGCAAATCCGCAAAATTCGCGAACGCGAGATTCGCAAAATTCGCCCATGCTTACATACAACACTGCATGCATAATCTATAGGAGTTTGAAGCAGTCCATGGCCTAAGGCCTACTTTAATGCATGAGTACTTAGGTACTAAGTGGATGATTACAGTTCTGCAAGGAAAGTACCTGACCACATTTATAACAGCTTCAGTTTTAGCACAGTGCATAGATAAACACATACTGCAGAATAGCTCACTACAATACTGAAACAGCAGTGTAAGAGTGTTTGGTGGAAGTGTAAGGATACAAACAGGGGAATTGAAGGTATAAAACACAGGTTTGCTGGTGCATACAACACTGCATCCACAGTCTATAGGAGTTGGAAGCAGTCCATGCCGTAAGGCCAACTTTGCAGCATGAGTACTTGGTTACTGACTGAATGATTACAGTTCTGCAAGGAGACTGCCTGAATGAATTTATAAGACCTTCAGTTTTAGCACAGAGCATAGATAAGCACATACTGTTCAATGGCTCACTACAATATTAAAACAGCAATGTCAGAGTGTTTGATAGAAGTGTAAGGATACAACTTGGGGAATTCAAGGTATGAACGACAAATTTGCAGTTCCATAGAAGACTGCATGAATAGTCTATAAGGCTTTGAAGCAGTCCTTGACCTAAAGCCCAATTTACTCTATAAGTACTTGTGTACTGACTGGAAGATTACAGTTCTGCAAGGAAAGTGCCTCACTGCATTTATTAGAGGTTCAGTTTTAGCACAGTGTATGCATATGAACATACTGCTGAATTGCTCAGTACAATACTGTATCAGCAGTGACAGAGTGTTTAGTGTAAGTGTAAGGATACAGACTGGGAATTGAAGGTATAAAAGACAAGTTTGCAGGTACATAGAAATCTACATGCATAGTGTAGAGGAGTTTGAAGAAGACCATGCCGTAAGGCCTACTTTCCTGCATGACTACTTAGGTACTGAGTGGATGATTACAGTTCTACAAGGAGAGTGCCTGAGTGAATTTATAACAGCTTCAGTTTTAGCAGAGTGCATAGATAAGCACATACTGCTGAATGGCTTACTACAATACTGAAACAGCAGTGACAGAGTGTTTAGTGGAAGTGTAAGGATGCAGACTGGGAAATTGAAGGTATAAAAGACAAGTGTGCAGATAGATACAAGACTTCATGCATAGTGCATAGGGATTTCAAGCGGTCCATGCCCTGAGACCTACTTTGCATACTTTAAATTAATAGAATATTGTAAACATTGTGTAAATGAATCTATAAGTGCTTGACTTTTAGCACAGTGAATGCATTAGTACATAGTGCTCAATACTGTATTATTATTAAACAATAAATGTATTCTTCTGACATCTCATATTGTAAAAAAACTTCTAAAAGCAATTCATCAGCTATTTCTTCAACATCATATTGCTGGTTAGCAATGTCAAAATGCATGTCGTCTGAAAATTCAACATTGTCCAGTGCTTCTACAAAATCAGCATCGAAGCTTTCATCTTCGAAATCACAGCTGATATCTGCAGTACTGATGTTTAGTACTTCAGTCTCGCTGCCTGTTAGAGGTATGTTTATTTCTTCAATTAAACTGTTCGTGATTTCCAATGTGTCTTTGTTATTATTCTGCTCTCTTTCCATAACTAATTTCTTATGTTGTAGTTCCTTGCACAAAAACATAAACATTTCACTTTATCAGTTTTCTTAATATATAATACAAAACTAGCTTTATCAACTATTTTGGCTTCAAAAAATATTATATAAATACTATTGTCTAATAACATTCCAACAGTACAGTTGCATTACTTTATAAGGCTATATAAATATAATTACTTATAAAGATATCCTGTTCTTAAGTTGTCATAAATTTTAAAAGCAGTCACTTCTTATAACTATAGAAAAAGACTCAGACTGTTATAGTAAAATGCAGTACTAAAAATTTAGAATATGTCTATTCACCTTACCCTTTCCAAACTAGTAAATGTGTTTTAGTCAAATGCAAGGGATACTGTTGTTTGTCCAGAAAACCAATCTAGTACTCACCTTTTAACATAATTAGAAATTAGTCTTTGCTTATATAAGTCAAAAAGACTCACAGCAACAGGTATAGAACGCCGCTTCAACAGAAAGTATTGTGTATGATGAGGACATATTTACATAGAGAAGAAAAGCTACACACAGTAACTTATCCTGTCCTTCTAAACATAAAAGATATAGATGCACCAACAGTAGGTAACAGGTCTCTACCAGCCCTATTATACGCTGATGACTGTGTTTTAATGTCGAGGACTGGGGTGGGATTACAAAGGCTTTTAACTGGTTTTAAGGATTTTATAAGTGACCTTGGCCTAAAAACCAATGTTGCAAAATCACATGTAATGGTAGTAGGTAAATGTCCGACAAAAACAAAAACGTTTTATATAAATAATGAAATATTGTCTCGGGTACCAACATTTTCTGACGTAGGCATCCTTTTTAATGAAAAAAATTTGTGGACACATCTAGTGGATGCAAGCATTGGTAGCTTTAATAAAAACGCAGAGGCCATCTTCAGATACACAAAGAAATTAGGCTGCCGTCCAATTAAAGCCATATAAGACATCTACAAAGCACAGACATGTGCCGTCGCTCTGTATTGCGCAGAAGTCTGTGGCTTCACTAATACTCTGGGGCTTCAGAGAGCGGAAAATATGATGTTAAAACGCACATTGATATTACCTCACAGTAATCCTTTCATTATGTGCCACAACGTATTAGGTACTAACACCGTTGACTTTTCATACGCATCTAGCTCCTCTGAAGCTCTGGCATAACATATGGACCAGGGAGGAACCAGTCCTGAATCGCAATATCATTTTGGATTGCTTGAATTAGATTTTGTAAAAAAGGTTCCCTGGATATCTTATATTCAAGAACAATTAGGGAAACTGGGTATGGAGAATTGTTTCAGCACCCCGGGTGACATTTCTGCAATCCCAAAATACAATCTGAAAAGGAATTTTCTTCTTTATTTGAAGCATGTAAGAGGCAGTAAAGAGATGGCAAAAAAAGGGTTGTAGAGCACTTAAAGGCAAATAATGCAGCCTATATCCACAGGCTACACTGTCCAGTACTTCAACTAGAAATTCCACCAAACAAAACCACACACAACACAGCCTGCCCAGTTTCTTCCATTGAGAAACTTGCCTCTACCAGTAAAAAGACTCTGGAATGATGGAGAGAAAGGCATGGACAGACAAGCCCCATAGGCTGCAATTATGTGGCTTAAATAGGATACTGTGCCTTTAAGAGAACCTTCCAGAACCTTCTCCCAGTATCCCAGAATGCATAGCAGGTCCCTTTTACTTTCAGTTCTTTTTTCCGGCTCCTGCTAACAGGACCCTGGCATTGAGCTCTCCCTTTTTCAAGGGATTATATTGGATTTAAGTTCACTTTTTGATAAAAGTGTTTGCAATTTATATTCTTGGTGTTTCCCTTCTCTCCTGTGTGTTTGTCAGGCTTTTTAGGGCTCTAAAATGCCTACTCTTTTCGACAAATGCCCAGCATGTGGAAGGAAGAAGGCCAAGACTGATCCACACGACGTCTGCATTATTTGTCTCCCTGAAGCACATGTCCCTGTAGACTGTGACATCTGCCACAACCTCTCAGCAAAGACCCTGAGGGAAAGGCTGAAGATTAGGCTTCAAGGCCTGGAAGAGAGACGACTGCAGGCTGCAGGTGGGTCTGGGCAGGCTGGGAAGGTTCCCTCTGCCTCTGCTGAGGCCTCTGGGGGGCTCCCCAGAGGCAGGAAGACCAGCAAATGGTCCCGGTCTCCGTCGGCGTTGATTGCATCGACGAAGACGTCGAGAGGGATGACGGCGGTGTGTTCCCCATCTCCCCGGGGCTCCGGGTCGAGACGGCGTGAAGATTTGACGTCGAAGAGCCTGGTTAGGCCTCCGTCGAAACCACTGTCTACGGCGTCTTCGTTGTCGTCGTCGACTTCAACGTCGAGCAATCGGCGTCGAAGGAGAAGCCACAGGCGTCGGTGCTCGTCGTCGAGGCGATACCGCCGGTCGCCGTCGAGAAGAAGGTCGACGTCGAGGGGATCCTCGGTGTCGAGGACCTCGAGGAAGAGGACGACGTCGAGGAGGAGTCAACGCTCGTCGCCGAGAACGGAACGGTCGACGTCGCGGAGACGGCGTTCGGCGTCGAGGAAGGAGAGGTCGACGTCGCAGAGGCGACTTTCGATGCCGGAGTCGTGGAGGCGACATTCGACACCAGAAAAACGATGTTCGGAGTCGAGGAGGAAGAGATCGGCGTCGAGGAGTCGATCCCACTCACCGAAGCGGCGCAGGAGTTCTGTCGCCAGAAGTGTCGCTGAGTCTGGTGGAGGGCGCCGGAGATGGTGATCACATACTGGAGGGGCTGGTTCGCAGTCCCCTCCTCCGAAGAAGTCACCGGGCTCGGTGTACTCGGTGGTATACACACCACCTCGGCCGAAGACGCCTCCTCCCCCTATACCTAAGGAGGATCCTCCCGTCAACCCTCCTCTCCCACCACTTCCTCCCTCAGGACAGCCACCACCACCGCTCCCGCCACATGGGCCCGCCCCTCGGCCAGAGATACCTCCTGTTCCTCCGCCAAGATCAGTGTCAATACCTCCTCTTCCTACACCACCTAAGGGGACTCCTAGACCAAGACCCCAGGATAAGCCACGGAGGACGCCTCCACGGAAACCTGCGGAGCACCCACGAACCGGGAGGTCGCGCTCTCGCTCCAGGACAAGGAGGCGATCACGCAACAGGTCATCCACGCGGTCGAGATGCGGTCGAGACACCGCCATAGGAGGCACAGGTCTCGCTCTCGCTCACGGTCCTCAGGGACCAGGGACTATTCTCCGACTTTGTCGGGATCGCCGGACACAAGGGTGTCGCCAGTGGATGATCTGGTGGCGTTTCATGATGTCCTATTGAGAGGCGCAGCCAAATTGGGCATCTCCTTGACTGTGCTCACGCCCAAGACATCGGTAATTTTCGAGACACTGCACCAGAAACACCTGTCTCGTCCACTACTACCTCTGGTGCCGGGCCTGGACGAACCGGCCATGGACTTTTTTCTCACCCCGGCGGTGACTAAGGCGGCCCCCTCGAGATTACAGAAAAAATAACGGGCTCCCGATTCGGATCTGGCTTTTCTGAGGGTGGAACCTCTCCGGATTCTGTGATTGTGACGGCGGCCCGCAAACAACATGCTACCACCCTGTCATCCACAGTCCCCCAGACAAAGAGTCTAGATGGATGGATTCAGCTGGAAGGAAAGTGTGTTGAACACTTCCAGAAGACGTGCGTTCTCTTGAACAAGCTGGGGTTGCACATCAACATGTCCAAGTCTGTCCCGACTCTGGTCCAATGCATACAGTACTTGGGAGCCTCCATCAATACGCTGTCAGCAAGCGTGTCTCCTTCGGAGGAGCGACGATAATCACTCCTTCGGAAGGCTCAGGCTCTTATGACCACTCCATCTACAACAATGAGGACGGTGTCTTCTCTACTGGGATCGATGGCCTCTTGTATCTTCCTGACGCCACACGCATGACTGCACATGAGACTGCTGCAGGAGTGCTTGGAGGACCAGTGGGATCAGAGGAAAGGATCTTGGGATGACAAGCTACGACTGTCTCTACATGCTCTTCAGTCGCTGAAGTGGTGGTGTTCAGCGGAGAATCTCCTGAGAGGGGTTCCCTTCCACAAGGACATTCCCACGCAGACTGTCGTGATGGATGCTTCTCTCCAAGGTTGGGGGGCGCACTCCGGAGACTTACAGATTCAAGGAACGTGGTCCAAGATGGAGACCACGTATCACATCGATTTCCTGGAACTTAGAGCTGTTCATTTAGCACTGAAGGCCTTTCTTCCGTCCTTTCAGACCAACTCTCTGCTTGTACAGACGGATAATACCACCACAGTGTATTACCTCAACAAGCAGGGGGGCTCGAGCTCACGCACTCTGTCACAGGAGGCGCAGGAGATCTGGCACTGGCTTCTGGCCAGAGGACTGACGATAACGGCTACCCATCTGCCAGGTGTGCAGAATGTTCAGGCGGACGCACTGAGCAGACTGATTCAGGAAAACCACGAATCGGTCATAAACGACGAAGTACTAGGAGAAGTCTTCGCAAGGTGGAGGACTCCAGACATAGATCTGTTCACCACCGCCGAAAACAGCAAATGCCGAGACTTCGCCTCCAGGTACTACCAGCAGGGGACGCTGGGGAATGCGTTATGGATCAACTGGTCGAACAGCTTTCTATACGCTTTTCCACCCATTCCCCTGATTCCGGCGGTACTCATCAAGCTGGCCCGGTCCAGGGCTCGAATGATACTCATTGCCCCGGAATGGCCCAGACAGTGGTGGTTCACGGACCTGCTTCACCGGTCTCTCCTTCCTCACATATGGCTGCCGTGCAGGCCGGACTTTCTCACGAAGTTCGGGGGGCAGATGTTGCACCCCAACCTCTCGTCTTTGAGTTTGGCGGCATGGCTCCTGAGATAGTGCAATATGGCCATTTGAATCTGCCCGAAGATTGTATGGATATACTGAAGGAGTCTAAGAGACCTTCCACTCGAACCTCCTGTGCTTACAAGTGGAAGAGGTTCTGTATCTGGTGCAAGTCCAAGAACTATGACCCGAGGACATGCAAGGAAGATGTCATCCTTCCTTACCTTCTAAATTTGGCGCAGTCTGGCCTTAATATCCATTCCATTAAGGTTCATCTTGCTGCATTGACTGCCTATAGGAAATGCCCTTCACAGACTTCCTTCTTCCAGATCCCTGTGATCAAAGATTTTTTGGAAGGCTTGAAGAAAGTGTTCCCTCCTGTCAGGCTTCCTTCGCCTTTATGGGAATTGAATGTGGTGCTGTCCAGATTGATGAAGGAGCCTTTTGAACCTATTCATTAGGCTTCGTTGCAGCACCTGTCCTGGAAGGCGGCGATCCTCGTGGCTATTACATCGGCCCGCAGGGTGAGTGAAATTCAGGCGTTGTGTTGCAGGGAACCTTATACTGTATTTCATGCTGCTAAGGTTGTTATGCGTACTTACCCTAAATTTTTCCCAAGGTTATTTCTGATTTTTATGTCAACCAGACCATAACGTTGCCTACGTTTTTTCAGAATCCTTCATCTCCAGCGGAAAGGTCTCTACATTCCTTGGATGTTAGGAGGGTGTTGAAAATTTATCTGGATAAAACCAAAGATATTCGTAGGTCAGACCAATTATTTGTCAATTATGAATAGGTCAGGACGGGTCTTGCTACCTCTAAGCAGTCCATCTCTAGGTGGATTGTGTCCTGCATACAGTTGTGCTACCAAAAAGCTAATAAGACCTTAGGGGGTAAACCTAAGGCTCATTCCACCAGGGGAAAAGCTGCCACAACAGCTTTACTCCGTAATGTTCCGATTGCAGAGATCAGCAAGGCCGTCACTTGGAAGTCGGTTCATACCTTTGCTCAGCATTACTGTCTGGACACTGATGCCAGGGCAGATGCTCAGGTTGGGCAGGCTTCGCTGCGGAATTTGTTCGCACAATAGTGGTGTTCATTTTCTTCTCTCCACCGCCGCTTTGGTGTGGGGATGGGCTTGCCATTCTATTCACTAGATTATGACTATACACAGAAATCCCCCACTACTTTAAATTCTTTCCTAAGTGTCTTTGCAGTTTCTGCATGATTTGACAACTTAAGAGATTATTTTTGATTGCCGGGGTCCACGCACATGGGCGGGACTATGCACTAGATTATGACTATAACAGAGATACCCCTACTACAGAACTGGAGTTACAGGACAGAAACTACTCCTTCTGGCCCGAGATGTACTTTTTAAAAACCATTACTAAGATTCTTAAATATTAGAAAGCGCCAATCTGCGATATGTCACTTACAATGAATTTAGCTGCGTAATGATTTGTAACTATACTTCCTCTGCAGCTCAGCTTCGTAAAATTGTTAAAAAATTATTCCAGTGTTTTGATTTTGTCAAAGATGAATTTTATTATGTATAATCATGTAATTTAAATGTTTTTATTGCTCTTTTGTGGCTAAATTAGATGAATAAACATCTTTGACTGACTGACTAAACATTAAAGAGTATTTCAAAACACTCTCTGTGACATATTTTATGTTGAACAATTTGGTCTCTTTTAATCTAGAAACGTTCTGGTCTCTACTAGCCAAGCATGTCTTTCTATTTAATACCATACTGGTATGTTGCCGAAAGCTGTTCTGAAGCCATGTTCCATTTTATATTTCTCTGTAATAAAACTCTGTGGCACTTTTTAAATATATTTTGAAAGATAGTGGGTCTCCAGGGACACTCAGTATGTATATTAACATTTTCATATATCTTTAAAAGATACAAACCATCTTTGCACATATATGTACTCCCTCCATCTCTTGTTTCTTCAGGTGTGTAGAACCACAACACATTTCCCGTTTTTTAAAGTTACTTATACTTACCTTAAAAATAATAAATAATTTAGAAAATATATATTATAAAATTAGCATCTGTGGAAGACAAGAAAAAATACAGTTACAATATATATTTTACAACACAGAATAATTTCTAAACCATTTCATTTGCCTTTTTTGCTGTTCTCAGAATATATTGAATTTCACTAGAAACAGTGAGTTCAATAGTACTCATCACATAATAACAGTGGGCAAAAAAAGACAATCAATTTGATTATCTTAAAAAACCTTTCAACATTCTCAATAACAATCTAAAAATTGAAATAAAACATATGTAAAATGGTTTTTTCTAAGAGCAATTTCCTAGGTAAATATGAGAAATCTCAAACAATCATAAAATAACAAAACATTATTATTAATTTTCAGGCATTGTAAATAATGTTGTTTAGAAATATATGCAACAAAAAGTCCTTAATTGTTTTACATACTTTTCCTCATGGGCAAATAGTATATGTCAAATCCTTAGTTTGGAAGTTGTTCAATAGTAACCCTGAGCATCTGCCTTCCAGCCTTCTGATCCGAAAACACCGACATCATTTGCGGCGTCCCCCAGGGCTCATCCCTCAGCTCAACATCTACATGGCCACTCTCACACAAGTGGTCCACCATCACAACTTCAACCTCATCTCCTACGCCAACGACACCCAGCTCATCCTGTCCCTCACCAAGGAGCCACATACCACCAAAACCAACCCCCACGAGGGAATGAAGGCTGTCACCGATTGCATAAGGAGCATCTCTCTAAACCTTAACTCGTAGAAGACGGAGGTACTCATCTTTGGACCCACCCTGTGGTACTTAAATTTCTGGACTCTGCTATTGTGCGGTACCGAAGCTCTGCACTTGTGTCATAAATGTTATCGTACCATGACGATTTTGGTACTAGCAGACCGTAATGGCTTAAATACTATACCTAAGCATTTTCGTCATGATCGAGTGACGAAATCACCCTGACATCGTAGTTTTCGTCTTGAACCCTCGGGTTCCATTTTGTGAGCGGCATCCATTTTGTGATTGCCCTTACATAGCCAAATAACTAAGGCCGAATTCGATCTGAAAGGACACGTACACCTTTGCAGACTCCTCTGTGACCTGGGCGAGCTGACTCCACTGCCTCAAGCCAAACCTGTTCGGGCAGTTCCCATCCCAGTGGCCGAACGAGATTAGTATCAAGGCACAACATGTCATAAACCGTTCATCGCACACAAGCTATGGCTAATCTCACACACACCTGTCCCTGTTTCTTCTTTATGACCTGTTTTACAAGGAGGAGGTGCCCGATTTTATTAGGGGTCCGTCGATATCTGAAAGTTCTGGGCCTTGCCGGGTAATCTATCATGAACTGGACAAACTGAAATGTGGGCTTGTCATCATGACTCTGCTTTTTCTTTGTAGTAAAAATATTTGTATGATCAACTGTAAAACAAGGAATGTTTGCCTGAAGCTCATTATTTCGTATTAACAAGAGAAGGCTGGTTCTGTAAAAATGAGCAGTCTCCTGAGAACATACATGCTGTTGTACTTCTAGGATACCTGTTACTGGTTGCAGCCAATAAATACGATCTTTGACTTCACCTAGAAGACTCTGTGTTTCTGTAGTCTGAAACAGGAAGGACTCGAGGTCTTTGGGTGTTCTCCCTGGCACTGCCGGGTCCATAAAAACCCGGTACCTCAACCCCCTCAGCCTAGGGCGACTTCTGGTGACCGACTACACTGGGAACCGTACCAACACCCACCGACCATGCACACAACCTAGGATTCATCTTCAACTCCTCCCTCTCCATGTCCATGTCTAAGCAAGTCAACGCCGTCTCCTCCTCCTGCTACAACAAACTCCGCATGCTCCGCAAGATCTACAAGTGGATCCCGACCGAAAGAAGAAGAACAGTGACACCAGGCCCTCGTCAACAGCAGACTGGACTATAGCAACATACTCTATGCAGAAATCCCAGCCAAACACCTACAACGACTACAACAAATCCAAAACGCCTCCGCCCAACTGATCGTCAATGTCCCAGCTGCAGTGACATCACCCCCCACCTGAGAGACCTACATTAGCTCCACATCGACAAAAGGATCACCTTCAAGCTCCTGACACATGCTCACAAAGCACTCCACAACACCGGACTAGCCTATCTTAACAGCAGTAATCCTGAAAGGCCAAATTTTGTTCCTAAAACTTTGGCTTCAAAAATATTAGGTAAGAATTTGGTAATTCTTTAGGCAAACGTTGTTTAAAAAAAAAATCAATTGACTATCATTGCAATGTATCCAACCTTTAGCACATTTTAAATAAGCAGCGTAATGTCCAGATGTTGTAGAAGGACCATTATGAAAAAGTTGCTACAGCTACAAAAGTTCTTCCTGATATTGATACTTGAGTATCAACAAAATTCCTAATGAAAGTTTCCAATTTTCTTCCATCAGTTGTACAACGTTGCTTCATTAAAATTAAATAGTGTCCATATCTTTCTATTCATAATCTTGATGATATTTGTGATTTGCTTTGCCTACACTCCATGTTTTGACTTGCTCCTCTAACTAGGTTGTTAAAAGACACTGATTCACAGTCTGATAAAGTCAAATATATAAATCTTTCACTGTCTATGTTAGTGCTACATGTAAACAAACAATTTTCACAGTCATGTTGCCATTTATAAGAAAGGCCAAGAAGATTTTCAATATCTATACCTTCATCTTCCAATACAACAAGCATATACATTAGAAATTCCTGTCAATCTTGCTGAATATTCTGTGTAAATTGAGTACAACCAGAACATATGTCCATTACATTTCGAATATCAGAAACACTTTGTATTTTAGTTTTATCACTACTACATTTCTCATAAACAGAATACAACGAACAAAATCTTTTTTCCGGATTTTCAACAATTTGCTGTTGCAAACTTTCAAGAAAAACAACAACATTAACAACTACATTAGCATAGCAGTTGACACCAGAACTATTTTCAAACTGATAACCAACAACCTCTTCTATAGTGTCCTTTTTCTTTTTGCTTGCAATCACAGCTTCATCTTGTTTTTTTTCTCTCTCTACAACTTCACTACAGATATTCTCATATCTTCTTTTTCTACCTACCACATGCTTTTCAAATACAGGATATTGACCTAAATTGGGAGCATATTCTCTTCTTAACCTATTATACTCTTTAACACAATTTGCATCTGCACTAATCTTTGTCTCATCTAAATCAATCAAGTACAATCCAGATAAAGTTCTGATTCGAGACAAAGCAACATATGCCATACCCTCTTTAAACACGGTACTTCCAATATTCACCAAAGCACTATCTACACTTAAACCTTGAGATTTATGAATGGTCACCGCATATGCCAAAGAAACAGGAAACTGTTTTCTGCGGACATACAAATCTTTTACAAGCAAAAACTGAGCTGAACAACGACTAAATTGTTGTACTTCTTCAATTTGATCAAATTTGATTTTGAAAAATTCAACACCATCTCTATTTAGGTAATTAACGAAATCAACAACTTTACCCATTGCTCCATTTACTAAACCTTTTTCCACATCCAAATTACTTCGTAAAATTACCCGACAGTTTACACATGCATATAGATTCTTTTCTAAACCAGCAGTTTTAGATATCGATTTCGCTAAAGAATCCAATTGTCTCTTCAACTTTTCTGTCAAAATAATAGTGATTCCTTCATGCTCTATTTTATCAATAGCTTCCAATTTTATAATTTCTTCATTTTCCAACTTTAAAATTTCTTCATTGAATAAAGAACATTCACGCAGTGTTGGCATTAAGCAGATTACAGATTTGTTTTCTGCAATTCTCTTATATTTTTTCTCAGGAGCGATTTTTTCATTTGGAAACAAATTGGAAACTAATTGTCTCTGTAAAGCTTCTTTACAATGTTCAGTCACTTTTCCAATTCTTATATCTTGTAGAATAGTTCCATAATCAGCATCATTTGCTTGTCGCATATTTGTAATAAGTTCCTTATATTCAAAATATGACCAAATGTTAACATTTCCAATGCTACCAAGAGACTTTCTGGTTTCTTCATGCGCAAGTGTTTTAAATATTGGTTGTCCTTTTACAGGAGTAAGTTGTAGTAGATCTCCAAAAACATTGACATGTTTTCCTCCAAATATCACGTCATACTCTGTTTTAAGAATTTGCTGAATTCTTAAATGCACAAAGGCAAGCATTACGTTTGAGACCATGCTTACCTCATCAATAATCAGAAGTTTCAATTTTTTCAAGACTCTTGAAACTTCACAACAAGCTTCTCCAGATAGCTTGTGGTATTCCAATTTGTTTTCATGCTCTACTGGTAGCATTAGTAAACGATGTAAAGTAATTTCTTTAATATTGTGTGCTGCCAACCCAGTTGGAGCAGTGACAACACAAGACAAATGCGACTCAGTTGTTTTCTGAAGATAAGTTGTAATTACTTTTAGTAAAAAAAAAAAAATTCCTATCCAGCTTGTCCACTCACGTACATTCGGATAGGTTGAAATGACGAGCATGAGCACTCTTTCTTTTCATGAAGTAATCCATGGTCAACATTTAGCTGTTCTTCCAAGTTTCCTAAGTTTGTTACATCTTGTTGAGCTTGATACATTGCTGTTTCCAACTCATCCATGGCAGTTGCTGCTTCATTTTAAACAATTGGTTCTCCTAGTGCATCCTGACTCAACGGAGCAGAAGTTTGACTGTCTAGAGAACTGTTTCTAGCATCTCAGCTGCAATTGTAGCTTCTTGCTCAATTTCGTCGTTCAACATTTTCACATATTTAGCAAAAACAGGACATTCTATAGTATCTTTAGTTGCATTGAATGAATCTTTATAGCTCTGAAAATCTCCAAGTAATTCCAATTCTGAACGCCACGGCTTGAAGAGTTGCAAAAGAGCTAAATAGCCAAATTCCCTTTTGTCAGGTGTTTCACAACTCAGTTTACGGTGATTATTCAAATGTCCTTTTCTTTGTTTCACCAAACATCCTTCAGAACCAATCACTACAAATATACCAATATTGATGTTTTCTGCAATATTCCGTTTAAAAATATAGTTTTGCAGCACTTCATAGAGAAAAATGTTCTTAAGATGGTGACTTCTATTTGGATAATATGTATCCAACATATTTGTTTTTACAATATCTGTACTTTCTGGCTCTTTTTCAGCTAAATATTCAATTTCTTGTACAGATTTAAGTACTCAATTTCCTGTTGCTGCAAGACCTAGACTCACCCAAATGATTCTTCTAGATTTGGAGTATAGACTTGCAGATGATGAGCGATCCGAGCATTCATACACTCCAATTTCTCAAGGAGATAACATCTTCAAACTGTAACTGTATAATTTCTTAGACTCTTCTCATGGGAAATCTCTTCCCACATGTCCTTCAATTCCGTCTTTTCTGATTTTGTTATGTAGGATGTTACATACCGAGCAACAGCAATGGAAATGTCTGCAACGTATTGAATATCCATAGCATTCCACATGGACAAAATAACTGGGTTGTAGTCATTTATATATTTTGACTCTTCATTTCTTCTTAAGTTGCAGGTATTTTTTGGAGACTTTCTTGTGATAGTATGTCGCAAAGATGACATAAAACTGTTCACTCTTCCTTTTGATATTACAGGACGTGGAAATCCAAAACTACATTTGGTGTAGAATTTGTCCATAGATTTGTACTTTCGATGACAGTATTTCCCACAACGATGGCTTTGGAATCATAAGACTTGTTGTCCTAAATCCTTTTCTTCTGTGCTTTTGGGTATATCACATGTAGCATATTCTTCAATAAAACACAACACTGTATCATCCGAATCTGTTCCGAATTTTGGGGCATCTTTGATCCATATTAGCATATGTATATGAGGAGCACCTCTTGCTTGATACAGCTTTCTCCAAAAGAAATCCACAGTTTCTCTAAGAGGAGGATTTTTTATTGGTGATAAAAGACATCATAGCTTCAAATCTATGATTGAAATATCTGCATACATTAACTGGATCCAAAGAGCACAATTCTCCAGGTGTCTTGTTTTCAATATTTACTATATTTGGATTTGCCTCTCGAAGAAATTGAAGCAAATCATCCCAAGCATATTCAGCACAGCTTAGAGTAAGGAACCATGTAGGAGTTCATAAGTTCCTTAGCATACATTTAAGTTCTCCATGACGACGGTACCAGTACTTATTAGTACCACGCTGACATGCCATGAGATTAATCAGCTGAGATTTCAAAACATAGTCTTTCTGCTGTACTTTATCCATACATTCCTTTGCCAAAAATATTTTGCAGATGTACACCTGTTTTCAATATATAGTTGACTGCATAAGAAAGTCCAGACAATTCACTGTCAAACAAAAGATGAAACAAATATTGAATACATTGTCGAAATCTTGGATCTTCTGCATACAATCTTGATGTCCAGTATTCAGATGGAGGAATCTACACAGGTCGTTCATCATATCGTCCTCTTTTCCGGTTGGAAACAACTGAGGGAAACAACGAGCTTCCAAGCTTTCTTCCAATTTGTTAATAGGACTTCCCTTTGCTTCTTTCATGTGGAATAACTTAATAGGGGGCAAGATGGCGGCCGAGCATTCGGTTGAATGAACTGGCATCCCTCGCCTGGATGAATCACCTCTTCCAAGTGCTATTACTATGGGACACCGTCTAACCGTGTAACTGGAGAAAGCAAGAAAACAAAAAGCGAGTGGCATGTTAAGATTTATTGCACATTTACCGATTCCTGAGTCTGACAGCGTTATAGGACCTGGCGTCCTCCGGTTCTGCATCTGCTGGCAGTTTTTCAGCGTGCAGCTCTCCTTAGCGTATGAGGTGCCAGCAGTGCCTGGAGGCGTGTGTATAGCAGTATGGCCCGAAGATTACGGCCAAGGCTGCGGCGGCAAGGGCTCGGTCTGCCATCGCAGTGGGAGAGTCAGCAGCCCCGGTGAGAGCTCGGCAGTTGGGGCGAGGTGGAGAAATGGTAGTGGAGGGAGATCTGGACTGTAACGGGACTGCATAGGGAGGTAGCAGTAAGATTAAGCAAACAGTGCCTGCTCTTTTAAAAAATGTGTCAACCAAATCTAAAATAGCGGCTGATAGTGGAGTGAGCAGGCAATTGAATTTGGGCCCCATGAAATCCTTGGAAAGTGTGCAAACGACGGGAGATGTGTCAGTTTTACCTGGTCTCATTCAAGTGGATGGCCTGCTTTCTGCTGATATTGGGCCTGTGTCGCTACCTTTGGTCGGTCAAGTTCTTCCTTTGCAGCAGGGAACGGTTGGTAGTTGTTGCCCATGGGGATGATTCTGGGACTAGAATCCTGCAAACTGTGTCAAACCTCCTGGTAAATGGGACTATGGGAGTCGTAGTTCAGCCAATAGAAAATGTTGGGAATTCTGTGTACACACCCCCAGCTGTAAATGTTAAATGTCGTATACTTGTAAAGCGCACAGCTGCCCCAGCAAAGGGGCGTCCCGGCGTTGTATACCGCTGGGGAACCCATCCTGGCTTTCCCTGTGAGATGGCCCCTCCTGGGCATCTCCAAGGTGAAGACAAGCATCCCCGGCGCTGATGGGGCCGTTAGTAGAGATTAAGCAAGCTATTGCCCAGAGTTGCTGAGTGGGACCCATGGGTGGAGTAGGCACCGAGGCGAGAATTATCGAGTCCGCTGACCATGGCTCAAGACCCTGCCGCGTCGGGAATCGAACCCTGGTCCCGGGCTGACCTCTGCTTCCGGGTCTGCCGCCTCTAACCAGTGACCCACATCACTCCGAGGGAGCCCAACGTTACTAAGGCCACTACTATCCTTTCTGCTGACAGTAGTGAATCTTCTAAGGACCATGAAGGGGATACAATTTTTTCCCTGTCGCATTATACTGGCTCATCAATGGATGAAGAGGACGATCAAGAGCCAGAATGGACTAATGATGGTAGTGACATCGGAGAATGGCGGTTAAATGAAGTTCTTAGCGAGGAGCTGTCACCCCGTGGCCCTCGCACAGTCCGCAAAGCAAATGGCTTAAAAGCTCAGGGTGCATTAAGAGAAGGGGCGGATGGTCTTGGCTCCTCGACTTGTAATAACTCTTTCTCTGGGGAGCAAGGCCCAGGGGGGAGTAGCGCACCCGGGGGTTTCATCCCTTCTCATAGCCAGCCCGATTTGCCATCTGGAGAGATTACGCTTACTGTTATTTATCAGACTACTATGGCGCATCGTAAGGAGTCACGGCAGGAGAGTGTTCGTACACAGGGGGTGTGCCGAAGAGTCCAAAATTCCATCCGTAGAGTAGCTAAGACCTGTACTGATATTGCAACAAGAATTGGAGAGGCTGAGGGGGGAATCCCTAATCTGGAGGATGCTTTAGCAGTACAGAAAGATGCTACGGACAGGATTGGTGCACAAAAAGAAGATATCCTTTGGAAACTAACTGACTTAGAAAACACGGCCAGAAGGAACAATCTCAGGATCCTAGGGATCCCGGAAGTCCGTGAAGGAGGTGATGTGAGGCAATTTGCCATTGAACCTTTTACCGAGGCATTCCCTGACGTAAACCAGTGGGATTGACAGCTCAAGGTGTTGCGAGGGCATCGAGTTCCCTTTAAGCAGAGGCAAAATGCTGGAACCTCAGGGGACAAACCTCGGGCTATTTTGATCTGCCTTAATAATTTTTTGGCGAGGGAGAGGATTTATGATCTGGCAAGACCAGAGAGAAAGAGGCGGGGCAAGGATTGTGAATTTTTTTGTCCGTCCGGACTTCTGCCCAGCCACAGTGGAGCGGAGGTGGCAGCTCCGCCAGCTGATAGCCCCTTTTCAGGCAAAGGGGGCACAGGCTTTTTTGCTCTTTCCCTCCAAATTTAAAATTATTGGTCAGGGGCAGAGCAGATTTTTCTCTTCCGAGATTGTGGCCAAGGAGTACTTGGGTACTATATAGTCAAGGAGGTGGTGGCTTCTCTTAATGTCTTCCATTTGTTTTTTGCTACTAGCCTTAGGGGGGTCCGATGGCTAGAGATTGGGCAAAGTTCAATTGCATAAAGTATTATTTTTTTATTTTTTTATTACCTTTGCTAGAGTTTTCTGAAAGGCAATCGTCTTTAGCCCCTAATAATTAGTTAGGAGGGGGTGGGGTGATCCAGGCGAGAGTGAGCACCCAGCTCATCCCATCACAAGGACCCAGATCCTGTTGCCAAATAAGGGTGTTGTAAGGGATGGGTGGCGGAAGGGGGGTGTCCTTGGGGGGGCGGGGATTGGTGGGGGAAGGGGAGGGGTCACATTCACTTTGGTTTTGGACACTTGCAGCAGTTGTGGCATTAACATTTGACCAGTTTTGGTATTTATCAGTTTTCATGTTTAAAAATGTTGAGGATGTACAGCAGAGATTGAAAAGTTTTTATTGGTCTTAATGGGGTAGGGTAAACTTGTTTTAAGCTCATGGAACATCTGTGGGCTTAACAACGCTAAAAAGCGGGCATTAGTTTCTAAAATTGTACATTCAATGCAATTAGATGTATTATGCATACAGGAGACGCATATACCGTGGGGGAAGCGTGAGTGTTTGAAGCTTCCCGCGTATGATTTAATAGCTTGTTCTAGGCAGACCTCCATGATTAGAGGTGTGGCGATCTTACTGAAGCGAGGAGTTGGGGTCGGTACAAAGGTACAAGAGGATAGAATGGGCAGATGGATCCTTGCAGAAATATTAGTTGAAAAGAGGCCGTTAACTATATGCACTATCTATGGGCCAAATACAAATGACCCGGAAGTTTTTAAACACTTAAATGTAGAATTAGCTACCTGGTCCTATCCACTGTTCGTTTGTGGGGATATAAACATCAACTTATCTAGTACTTTTAACTTGGCAGGGGACCATAATTATTGTGGTAGGAAACCTAGAGTGTTTAGGGCGCTTCAGCCCTTAGTGCAAGAACATGGAGTGATGGATTTGTGGTTTCGGCACAATCAAGTGGGCGATGGGTACACATATTATTCCACTCCCCACAATAAATTGGTCTGGCTTGACTATTTTTTCGTCTTGGAGCAGGCGGCTGAAACATCCTCCATTTCTGCTTCTCCTAGGATTCTATCGGATCATAATCCTCTGATTGCAGAATGCCCCTGGTCTCGCTTAAGTAGAACTCCAAGAGGGTGTACTTTAGAGAGGAAGCTTCTGTGGGAGGAGGATTATCAAATACATATGAAACAATGGCTCGTAGAATTCTTAGATTTTAATAGGGGAACGGCATCTGATTATATTGTCTTAGATGCCCTAAAGGCTGCAGTCCGTGGAGAGACCAAGAGTTTTTCTTCTTTTCGCTGGAAGGCAGGTCAAGTGTTGGTAAAGGGTCGGATTGAGCAACTTAGGCTCGCAGAGTTAGATTTATCTTCTAAAATTAAGTATGGCTGCAATAGAGAGGAATCTCAGAAGGCCATTGCCATAATAAAGGCCAAACTTTTGGAGTCTTTTGGGCATGATCTTGCTATTAAGTACCTTCAATATCGCACAATGATGTTTGAATTCGGGGAAAACTCGGGAAAGGTACTGCCGAAGAGGCTCCAACAGAGAAATGTGCAGAGTCGTATCACTAAAATTCAGAATGAAAATGGGGCAGTCCAAGACACACAGGAGGGAGTGAATAATGTGTTTTGAAGGTATTATATCGCATTTTATACTGAGGACTCTAGGAACACTCAAGGGGAGACAGAGAGTGAGGCTTTCCGAATGGGCTTGGGTACCTCTCAGGTCTCATGCGGGCAGAATAATTACTTTTGGCCCATATCATGTGGGAGGAGGTTGAGCGAGCCGTTAAAACCTTAGCTAATAGGCAGGCTACTGGCCCGAATGCTATGCCTTTGGAGTTTTATAAGATATTTATAGGGGAGATTAGACAGGATTTTCTAACTGTTCTTAGGGCTGCTCAGAGAGGTATTGTTCCCGATTCATGGCGCCAGACCACAATTGTTTTGCCGGGACTGAGCCCGTCATCTTTTCGACCAATTTCCCTTATTAATAGCGATTCCAAAATATTTTCCAAAATTCTGGCAACTAGGTTGGCAGAGGTGATTTCTCCATTGGTCTCCCTGCGCCAACATGGGTTTATCCTGGGCAGGGACACGGCGGATCATGTCCGGCGTGTAATTGCCTTATTGGATTGGGCACAGGTCAAGGCCTCTCCCCTCGGAGTGATCCTGTTGGACGCCGAGAAGGTGTTCAACAGGGTCTCCTGGGGGTTCTTGTGGGCCGTGCTCCGGTGGAAGGGTTTTAGCACTGAATATATCCGGGCTATTCAGGCACTGTATATCTCTCCAGAAGCAGCACTGCGTATTTCAGGTCAGGAGACTGGGTATTTCAAAATCAGTAGGGGCACTGGGCAAGGGTGTCCTTGTTCACCCTTGCTTTTTGCTCTATACATTGACCCATTTTTTTATAAAATCGAGGGGCATTTGAGTATTGTGCCAATAAGAGTTAATGATATAGAGTATTGGGCCCTAGCCTATGCGGATGATATCGTTGTGCTAACATCAGACGTTTCTTCTGCATTTCGGGCACTTAAGGCCTCGGCCGAACATTTTGGCTCAGTATCTGAATACAAGTTAAATGTGGCTAAAACTCAAGTTGTCCAAACATCAAATATGTCACACTCTGCTGCCCCAGTTGTTAGCGAAGCGACTTATCTGGGAGTTAAGATCTCGGCGGCGTTTGAAACCATTCCGGATTTGAATATCCTTCCAGTAGTTGATGCAGTTAATACCAAGGTAGAACGATTAGATCACTTACATCTTTCCCTTTATGGTCGTTGCAGCGTCCTCAAAATACTGGTGCTTCCAAAGTTTTTATGTGTGTTAGGACAATCCCTTTGGAACTGTCACAAAGCAGCCTGGTAAAGGCGGATAGGATCTGCCATAGGTTTCTTTGGGGGTATCGCTGCCCGCGCAGAGCCTCTAAGTGGATGTGTCTTCCCCGGGATCGGGGTGGCTGGGTGGTACCCAACATGTTATTATATTACTAGTCTGTGATGGTGCAATCCTTGGGAGTGCCGCTGTTGGGGGATAGTGTGGATGTGCCGCTATGTAATAGACCTACTATTTTTGAGCTAGGTTTGGGTACGGCTGCTAAGGGCATTTTGTTGGAGGTTTTGGAGCCGAGTTATTTCAAGAGAACCAGATTCAAGGTGATTATGGCTATGTTCTTAATATGGCGAAAATTTGGCGGAAATTATCTATTCTCAATGTTCATATACATACTCCATTCAAAGCTGCCCGACTCCCACCCTCTATCTTTCAGGATCAGACTATGATTAGATGGCAGGAACTTGGTTTATACTTAATAGGGGACTTAGTAGAGGACGGACAAATATCTTCTTTTGAGTTTTTGCAGGATAAGTTTCATTTGAACATTCATGACTTTTTAAAATATCTTCAACTTAGAAGCTTTATCCATAAAAGTTTTAGCGAGACTCCTTCAATGTTAGATAAACTAGTCATACTGAATTTGATTCAGAAGAAAGCTAGAATAGGGACTGTGTACCAGCATCTACTGTCAAGGCTTCAGGATGATTTGGAGGTGTAAAATCTTAAGTGAGAAGGAAAACTCTGGAAGACTGGGGTGGATTTAAGGATGGTATTGGAATTAGCTAATGAGGTTCTGGTCACTGGTAGTCTCCGGACCCGAAGTTACATGGCAGCTTTTGATCTTTATTACACGCCTGCCAGAATAGCGAAATGGGGTGGTAGAAATGGTGACCAGAACGCGAGGTGTGGGCTGTACGCAGCTGATGCTATTCATATGTTTTATTCTTGCCCTTGCCTGTCTGACTTTTAATCTGATGTGGAGCGGTTTATTAATTCTAAGCTTAATATTCCATGTAACCTGACCCCAGAGATGGTGATAATTGGTTTTGAAAGCTCAGGGGCAAACTTAAACTCGAGGCATGTCTCTGCATTCTTGTTTATAGCCATGTCTATGAGCCGGCTCTGCATAACCTCACAATGGCTTTCTCCTGATGCACCTACATTTATGAATTGGAGAGCTAGGTTGCTAGCCATTCATAATTTGGAATTTTCTGTATTCACATTGAAGGGTAGGCGGAGGCGGGGGATGGCTTCCAAGATCTGGGCTCCGGTTGAAGAATGGATAAAATAGTAATGATGTTCATTGTTTCTTTGGTGTTTTGAAATGTTTTCTTTGCATGTTCCTCTGCTTGTACTTTTCTTTTTTTGTTTTTTGTTTTCCTTTGTTTTCTAAATGTGTAGCCCTGCCCTATCATATTTTGTAGACTCTGCTGTATTACCTAATTTTGCAGTTTCTATTTTGTACATATGAAATGCGATGGCTAACTGTACTGATTGTCACAATGTTGCTGCAAAGTTTTAAATATTTTTTTTTTTTTAAAAACCAAATGGAATAACTCAATAGTATTCCCATTCACTTCTTTGGAATGAAGTGGATGAACACTGTAATATTCGTAGATTTCTTCATTTCTGGACACATCCACTTTTTCAATGTGTCCAGTTGATGAGTCACTATCTTCTTCTACAGTTATTTTTTTCTTCTCCCACATACACATTTTTATAGTACTGATTATTTTTTACCAGATACAACGTTGCCTTTTTCACTTTCCTAACATCCACTAATTCTTGCCATATTTTCTTACTCTTAGTAGGAATGCCATTAACCAGAATAACTAGAGGTTCATCTTCTACATTTTCTACACAAATTGTTTCAATATTTTTCTTTAAATCTAGAGGCAAATATACAACTCTTCCCTTTAATCCTCTCTGTAAATCTGAAGGAGGCAATGTCATTGTCTTAGGCTCCATACGAATAAAAGCCTGAAATGGATGCACACATTGAATAGGAATAGACTTATAGGTATTTAAATTTGTCAGTTCAAAAGGAATATTTACCAACTCAAGATTATTATGCACAGCTCTAGCAGGCATTTTGTTCTCATCTAATTTGTTGCAACAATATTTACAAATACGTTGATCAGAACCCAAATCAAAACAATTCTCTATCAACAAATATGTTGCAAATTCTTTCCACTCATCATTATTTTCTTTTTCACTTTTTAAATACAGATCAACAGTCCTGGTCTGATTTTTATAATGAGTTCGTCGACAACAAATACAAGAATAATTTGGCGTTTCACCTGAAATCACCTTAAACTTCGTAATTTCTTGCTCAAACTTTTCTCTACTACAATGTTGTACATTCTCTTCCACATTTCCTTCTATCAATGTATCAGTTTCTGCACTGTCTTCCTCAGGACTAAAGTAACTAACCTCAATTTCTTCACAAACGTTCATTACATCTGATACAGATCCACGCAAAAGAGCACTGTTCAACTTTTTTAACATTAGTGCTGGACATTTTGCATTATACAATGTTCTGACTAATTTCCTCATTTGAGTATGATGTACTGCTAACATCCTGAAATGGTGAAAAGCACTTCGACATACTCTTTTAGAAAGACAAGCCAATGAATGACCTTGGAAACCAGTATTTTCTCTCACTCTGCAAGGGTCTAGTCCTTGCAACATCTTAATCTTTTGTTTAACACTTTTCTTAGTATACGTACGTAAGAAATTACGTTAAAAAAATCAATAGATTCCTGCTGTACACTACAAATACTACTGCAATTCCAAGTGTACACTGGAACTTTAGGACGTCTCCCTAAAACTTCATCAGCTAACACCTCTTCTACATTTCTGGGAACAATTTTCTCTTTCTCAATAGGACTACCATTTCTAACCTCATAAGCTCAACCACTGGTGTCAACTGCATGCAACAAATCATTACTCTGAAAATAACTCTCTTCATTAAAAAAAGGCTCAGAACTTGAACTATGTTTCCATTCACCCAAGAAAACATCAGAAAAATGAGTTCTATTAATGAGTCTTCTCCACTTACTTTTCGCCTTCATCAAATTAATTGGTTTATCTAGTGATCGAATTCTATTGATTATTAAAATAAATAATTTGTTTTTTAATTGAAAAGCCTTCTCAACAATATTTTCAATATATTTCTTTTTCTTATAAAATGCTAATTTTCTTTTACATTTCTTCATTCCCTTTATCAAATTTAAAACAACTTTATTATAAAACATTCTTTTTCTAATTTCCTGAAATTGATTCTTCCTCCTTTTACTATACAGTGTTTGTTTACAACATGATTTCCCATAATTCTTTGTTTTTTCTCTTGTTTTTCTTTTTTGCTGCAGATACTGTGTTTTTACTTTTCACGTTGTCCACACTATTCCTACTATTTGATAACTTCTTCAAAAAATCCTTTGTTGTCTTACCAGGAGTTTTTTTCTTTTTGTTCACACATTGTTGTTCAGGTAAATCTTGTGGATGACTTTTTTAGAATTTTTGATGGAATGATGAATTTCTTTTTTTAGTGTTGATAAAAAGATTCTGTTTAACAAAAATATATATAATATTATAAAAATATTTCTATAAAAATATAACATTCTATTACTAAATGAATATATTCACTAAGTATAAAAATCAAGTATGTAATTAATAACAAAAATATGTACATACTGCAAAAGAGTTTGAAAAACTACATCTGCAATAAGAGTATCTGAATGAATTTATCAGACGTTGAATTTTGGAGCACTGAATGCCTTACTACATGGTACTGAAAACATCACAAGAGCAGTATAAGGGGAGACACAAACTATTTTCTGCAGCATCATGAATACTAACTGGGGAATTCAAGTTGTGAAAGACAAGTGTAAATTTATAAATTCAGTTAGGCACTCTCCTTGTAAAACTGTGATCATTCAGTCAGTACCCAAATACTCATGCAGCAAAGTAGGCCTTAAGGTATGTACTGCTTCAAACTCCTACTCCGTATGCATTCAGTCTTGTATCTACCTCCACACTTGTTTTCACACCTTTAATTTCCCAGTTTCTATCCTTACACTTTCACCAACCACTCTATCACTGCTATTCTATTGTTGTAGTGACCCATTCAACATAATGTACTAATCCATTCACTGTGCTAAAGATAGAGGACTTACAAATGCCCTAAGACCTACTTTGCTGCATGAGTACTTGGGTACTGATTGAATAATTACAGTTCAGTAAGGCGAGTGCCAGACTGAATTTATAAGTGCTTGAGTGTTAGTGCAGTTAAAGGATTATCACAGACTGCTAAATGTGTCACTGCAGTAGTGCAAGAACAGTCACAGAGCCTTTCGTAGAAGTATAAGGATGCAGAATGGAAAATTGGAGATGTGAAACACAAGTGTGCAGGTGGATAGAAGAATGCATATATACTAGATAGGGTTTTCAAGCAGTTCATGTCCTAAGGCCTACTTCGCTACATCAGTACTTGGGTACTGACTAAATAATTACAGTTCTGTAAGGAGAGTGTCTAAATGAATTTATAAGTGCTTCAGTGTTAGTGAAGTGATTTGATTACCACACACTGCTAAATGGGTCACTACAGGACTGCAAGAACATTCACAGAGTGTTTGGTAGAAGTATAAGGATACAGAGTGAAGAATTGAAGATGTGAAACACAAGTGTGCAGGTGGATAGAAGAATGCATATATACTGGATAGGGGTTTAAAGCAGTACATGTGCTGAGGCCTACTTCACTGAATCAGTACTTGAGCACTGACTAAATGATTACAGTTCTGTAAGTAGAGAGCCTGACTGAATATATAAGTGCTTGAGTGTTAGTGAGTGAAAGGATTATCACAGACTGCTAAATGGGTCACTACAGTAGTGCAGGAACAGTCACAGAGTGTTTGGTGGAAGAATAAGGATACAGAATGGAGAACTGAAGATGTGAAACACAAGTATACAGGTGGATAGAAGAATGCGTACAAACTGGATAAGGGTTTGAAGCAGTTCATGTCCCAAGGCCTACTTCTCTGCATCAGTACTTGGGTACTGACTAAATAATTACAGTTCTGTAAGGAGAGTGCCTGACTGAATTTATACGTGCTTGAGTGTTAGTGCAGTGAAAGGATTATCACAGACTGCTAAATGGGTCACTACAGAACTGCAAGAACACTCACACAGTGTTTGCTGGAAGTATAAGGATACAGAGTGAAGATTTGAAGATGTGAAACACAAGTGTGCAGGTGGATAGAAGAATGCATATATACTAGATGGGGGTTTGAAGCAGTTCATGTCCTAAGGCCTACTTTGCTGCATCAGTACTTTTGTACGGACTAAATAATTACAGTTCTGTAAACAGAGTGCGTCACTGAATTTATAAGTGCTTGAGTGTCAGTGCAGTGAAAGGATTATCACAGACGGCTAAATGGGTCATTATAGTAGTGCAAGAACAGTCACAATGTGTTTGATGGAAGTATAAGGATACAGAATGGAGAATTAAAGATGTGAAACAAAAGTGTGCAGATGGATTGAAGAATGCATACATACTAGATAGGGGTTTGAAGCAGTTCATGTTCTAAGGCCTACTGCACTGCATCAGTAGTTGGGTACTAACTAAATGATTACACTTCTGTAAGGAGGGTGTATGAATAAATGTATAAGTGCTTGAGTTTTAGTGCAGTGAAAGGATTATCATAGACTGCTAAATGGGTCAATACAAAACTGCAAGAAAAGTCCCAGAGTGTTTGCTGGAAGTATAAAAATTCAGAGCGGAGATTTGAAGATGTGAAAACAAAGTGAGCAGGTGGATAGAACAATGCATATATACTGGATAAGGGTTTGAAGCAGTACATGTGCTAAGGCCTACTTCACTGCATCAGTACTTGAGCACTGACTAAATAATTACAATTCTGTAAGGAGAGTGTGTGAAAGAATTTATAAGTGCTTGACTATTAGTGCAGTGAAAGGATTATCACATACTGCTAAATGGGTCACTACAGTACTGCAAGAACAGTCACAGAGTGTTTGGTGGAAGTATAAGAATACAGAATGGAGAATGGAAGATGTGAAACACAAGTGTGTAGGTGGATAGAATAATGCATATATACTGGATAGGGGTTTGAAGCACTTCATGTGCTAAGGGCTACTTCACTGCATCAGTACTTGGGTACTGACTAAATGATTACAGTTCTGTAAGGAGAGTGCCTGACTGAATTTATAAGTGCTTGAGTGTATGTGGAGAGAGGAGGAGACTGAGGAGAGAGGGGGAAATATCAGGAGAGAGGGGGGAATATGAGGAGAGAGAGGAGAATATAACGAGACAGAGATGTATGTGTATGAGGAGAGAGGTGGAGTATAAGGAGAGAGGGGTATGTATGAAAAAAGAAGGGGGGAGTATGAGAAGAGACGGGGACAATGTGGATAGAGGGGGGAGTATACGGAGAGAGGGGAGAGTATGAGGAGACGGGGGAGTATGAGGAGAGGGGGAGTATGAAGAGAGAGGGGGGATTATGAGAAGAGAGAGGGGAAGTATGAGGAGAGAGTGGGTATGAGAGCGGGCCGTATGAGGAGATAGTTTGGGAGTATGAGGAGAGAGAGGGGGAAAATGAGTAGAGAGGGGGGAGTATGAGGAGAGGGGGGAACTATGAGATGGGGGTATGAAGAAAGAGGGGGGAGTAAGAGGACAGAGGGGGTAGTATGAGGTGAGGGAGGTATAAGGAGAGAGTGAGAAGTAAGAGGAGAGAGGGGGGAGCATGAGGAGAGGGGAGAGTATGAGGACAGAGGGGGCAAAATGACGAGAGAGGGGGAATGTGAGGAGAGAGGGTGGAATATAGGAGAGAGAGGGGGAGTGTGATTAGAGAGGGGGGAGTATGAGGAGTGGGAGTATAAAGAGAGAGGGGGAGTAGATGGAAAGAGGAGCGAGTGTGAAGACAGAGGGGGAGTATAAGGAGAGAGGGGTGCTTATGAGAACAGAGGGGGAGTATGAGGAGAGAGGGGGAGAATGTGGAGAAAAGGGGAGTATAAGGAGAGAGGGGGTGAATGAGGAGAGAGGGAGTAGTATGAGGAGACAGGAAGGAGTATGAGGAGATGGGGAGTGTGAGGAGTGAGGGGGGTATGAGGAGAGAGGGAGAGTATGAGAAGAAGAGGGAATAATAGGAGAGGGGGAGTATGAGAAGAAAAGGGGGATTATAAGGAGAGAAGGAGGAGTATGAAGAGATGGGGGATTATGAGGAGTGAGGGGGGAGTATGAGGAGAGGAGGGAATATAAAAACAAGGGGGAGTATGAGGAGGGAGGGGAGTATGAGGAGAGAGTGGAAGTATGAGGAGAGGGTGCAGTATGAGGAAAGAGGGGGAAGTATGAGGAGAGAGGTGGGACTATGAGGACAGAAGGGGGAGTATGTAGAGAGAGCGGCAGATATGTGGAGAGAGAGAGTATAAGGAGAGAGGGGTGTGTATGAGGAGAGAGGGGGTAGTAAGAGGAGAGGGGGAGAATGTGGAGAGAGGGAGAGTATAAGGAGAGAGGGGGTGTATGAGGAGAGAGAGGAGAGTATTAGGAGACAGGGAAGAGTATGAGGAGATGGGGGAGTATGAGAAGTGAGGGGGTATGAGGAGAGAGAGGGGAGTTTGAGGAGAGTGGTGAATATGAGGAAAAGAGGGAGTATGAGTAGAGGGGGGAGTATGAAGGAGAGGGGGAGTATGAGGAGAGGGGGGACTATGAGGACAGAGGGGGCAGTATGAGGAAAGATGTGTGAGTATGAGGAGAGAAGAGGGAGTATGTAGAGAGAAGGGCAAGTATGAGGAGAGAGGGGGAGTATAAGGAGAGAGGAGTGTGTATAAGGAGAGAGGGGGGTATGAGGAGAGATGGTGGAAAATGTGGAGGGACGGGGGAGTATAAGGAGAGAATAGGTGTATGAGGAGAGAGGGGGTAGTAAGAGAAGAGAGGGAGGAGTATAAGGAGCGATGGGAGTATGACAAAAGAGGGGGAGTATGAGGAGTGGGGGGATTATGAGGAGAGAGGGAGTATGAGGAAAGAGAAAGGAGTAAGAGGAGAGATGGGGGAGTATGAGGAGAGGAGGAAGTATGAGGAGAGAGGGGAGAGAATGAGGAGAGAGGGGGGATATCAGCAGAGAGGGGAGAGTATGAGGAGAGAGAGGGAAGTATCAGGAGAGACATGGGAGTATGAGGAGAGAAGGGGGAGTATGAGGAGAAAGAGGGGGAGTGTGAGGAGAAAGGGGGAGTATAAGGAGAGAGGGGGGAGTATAAGGAGAGAGAAGGGGGTGTGAGGAGAGGGGGGAGTATGAGGAGAGAGAGGAGGAGTATGAGCAGAGAGGGGGGAGTATGTGGAAAGAAGGGCGAGTATGAGGAGAAAGGGAGAGTATAAGGAGATAGGAGTGTATATGAGGAGAGAGGGGAGAGTATGAGGAGAGAGGGAGGAGAATGTGGAGAAAAGGGGAATATAAGGAGAGAGGGGGTGTATGAGGAGAGATGGGGTAGTAAAAGGAGACAAGAAGGAATGTCAGGAGATAAGGGAGAATGAGGAGTGAGGGGGTATGAGGAGAGAGGGGGTATGAGGAGAGGGGGAATATGTAGAGAGGGGGAGTATGAGTAGATGGGGGAGTATGAGGAGAGGGGGATTATGAGGAGAGAGGGGAGAGTATGAGGAGAGAGAGGTAACTATGAGGAGAGACATGGGAGTATGAGGAGAGAAGGGGGAGTATGAGGAGAGAGAGGGGGAGTGTGAGGAGAGAGGGGGAGTATAAGGAGAGAGGAGTGTGTATGAGGAGATAGGGGGATTATGAGGAGAGAGGGGGAATGTGAAAAAGAGGGACGAATATAATTCCTAAATTCACACAGACGCACAGTGTGATTCTAGACAAAAAATATAAGACCTTGCATTTTATCAAAACACATTTACTAGTCTACAAACGGTTAAGTGACTGCACACATTCCATATATATAACTAATATATTTCAGTGGACAACCCTGACTCATTTTGCAAATACATAAGCAATTTGTTGCATTATTTTTGCCAACATTACATAACAAAGTGACACAATAGAATAACAAAAAGGTGCAAGGGGCTTGTAAATCTGCCACAGAGTGTATGCAGCAGTGTATGTATACTGACTGGGGAATTGTAGATTTAAAACAGACGTCTGATTCTATACAAGCAACA
This sequence comes from Lissotriton vulgaris, assembly GCF_964263255.1. Classification (NCBI taxonomy): domain Eukaryota; kingdom Metazoa; phylum Chordata; class Amphibia; order Caudata; family Salamandridae; genus Lissotriton; species Lissotriton vulgaris. The sequence goes on from NW_028246864.1 coordinate 37,934, forward strand.
CTATTAATTACTCTTGAAGGGCTAATATCACTGCACACATTACAGAAAAATAATTACTGCATTTTACTGTACAACCATGAGTCATTTTGCAAACACAAAAACAATAACCGGTTTATAATTCTATCAAAACTATAAAAAAGGATAGCTTTATAACCAGTTATGTATCTGTAAACACAAAACGTACAAAAATGCTTCTCTCAGAACAATTTCTAAATGCACATAGACACACAGTGTGATTCTAGACAAAAAACACTATTAATTACTCTTCAAGGGCTAATATGACTGCGCACATTACTGAAATATAATTACTGCATTTTTCTGTATAACCATGAGTCATTTTGCAAATACAAAAATAATAACTAGTTTCTATTTCTATCAAAACTTCGAAAAAGGATAGATATTTAAGCACTTATATCCCCGCAAACACAAAACATACAAAAATACTTCATTCAGAATAATATCTAAATGCACACAAACGCAGTGTCATTCTAGACACAAAATATTACACCTTGCATTTTACAAAAAGCACATTTACTAATCTAAAAACGATAAAGTGACTGCACATATTCCATGTATATAACTACTACATTTCAGTGCACAACCCTGACTCATTTTTCAAATACTTAAACAATTTGCTGCATTATTTGCGCGAACATTGCATCAAAAAAGTGATGTAATGGCAAGCACAAAGATGCACAAGAGGCTTGTAAATATGTCCCGGAGAGTTTACAGTAGTGTATGTATACTGACTGGAAAATTGTAGATTTAAAACACGAGCCTAATTCTAAACAAGCAACACTATTAACTACTATACAACAGAAAAAGTTACTGCACACATTCTAAATGTTTTAGTACTGCACTTTATTACGCGAAGCTGACTCACTAAACATATTAACTTACCAAATGATTTTATCACAATAGTTATCCAAATGCAGACAAACTCAGAATGTGATTCTACACATTTTAAATTCCCTTACAAGTTATCAACTCACCTTTCAAATTGATTTGTAGATTAAGAAGAATGTCAGTCACACAGCAGATATTCTTATACAGAATCTCTCTACTTCAGTGTTCTTAGCAAAACCAGACAATGGCACACTTTCCCTCTCAATTTACACATATATACATGTTAATAACAAATCAGATTGCTTCACACATTAATTCAAAACCAAACACACATTTCTATTGGTTCAACATTTGAACCCTTTCCAACTGACATTACTTTGAACCCTACCCCCAACAAATCATGCAAAAGTCAACTGTCCACAGGGGTCAAAAGTTCAGAAACACTCCTCCTCAACAAGTTTAGACTCTGCAAAAGATACTTACTTATAAGTACCAATAAAGAGAAAAGTTCTTGTTAGAACCAACCAACATCTAAACACATAAGCTTGATAGATATCTGTAAAACATATTTTTTAAATTCTTTTTTCCTTGCTTAGGTATGCGTACAGGATGACTTAGGAACCTCGCACCATACGTTGTACGGCCACGCTTGTTACGCGTATTAAAATTTAACCGTAAAAAAAATAGCCCCTATCACTATTTTATATTATCCCCGGGGACCCCATCCCCGGGGCTCAAATAAAACATTGGGGACCGTGGAGAGAGCTCCAACGCGCCCACGGTCCCAGCCGGCTCCCTGCCTCCTTTGGGAGCCTGCATTCCTTTTCATCAGAGAGAGCAGCTTACATGCTGCTTCCTATAAAGAAAAGCAATATGCTTTCCTATTTGGAAGAGAGAGCACGTTAACCTGCTCTCTTTTCCAATTGGGAAAGCAGTTTGCTGTGGTAGGGCAGGAACCACGAGGCTCCTGCCCAACCATAGTGAACTACAGTGTCCCAGGGGTAGGTACCCCAGGACACTGCAGGAGCTGGCCCTGGGGGGTGGCAGTCCCCAGGCCCACCGCAAGGCTCCAGGAGGGAGCCGCGTGGCCCTCCTCACAACATTTAAAAGCCCCAGGGTGGTGGTGACCCGGGTATGGGGGGTCCTTCACGGACCATCCTATTTTCAATATTAGAGCCCTGGGGATGTGGCGGTCCCCAGGGAGTGTTGGGGGGCTTGGGGTGCCCCATTATAAATAATTCAGAAAAGGGGGTGGTGATGAACAGAGTGTCTGAATTAAGCAGACCACTCTTACCCAGTCCAAAGATCAGGGCTTGATCCATCACCATTATTTATCTCACTGCATCATCCCAGCTCAGAACCTGGCTATATGCAAATCAGTCTGTCCCTGGCCCAGTGCATCATGGGAACAGGGAAGACTAAACTACCAAGCCAATTCTTTACCAGAAAGGAGACAAGCTACCGGGGACCGGTTTCTGGCATTTCAGCCGTCTTTGGCCCGGCTTGCTTGAATCCTGATGGTGCAGTGAGAAAGGGACTCATGTCTGAGTATACCCTGCCACACCTATAGTGGCCAAAAACGATTCAGAAAAGGGGGTGGTGATGAACAGAGTGTCTGAATTAAGCAGACCACTCTTACCCAGTCCAAAGATCAGGGCTTGATCCATCACCGTTATTTATCTCACTGCATCATCCCAGCTCAGAACCTGGCTATATGCAAATCAGTCTGTCCCTGGCCCAGTGCATCATGGGAACAGGGAAGACTAAACTACCAAGCCAATTCTTTACCAGAAAGGAGACAAGCTACCGGGGACCGGTTTCTGGCATTTCAGCCGTCTTCGGCCCGGCTTGCTTGAATCCTGATGGTGCAGTGAGAAAGGGACTCATGTCTGAGTATACCCTGCCACACCTATAGTGGCCAAATACGATTCAGAAAAGGGGGTGGTGATGAACAGAGTGTCTGAATTAAGCAGACCACTCTTACCCAGTCCAAAGATCAGGGCTTGATCCATCACCGTTATTTATCTCACTGCATCATCCCAGCTCAGAACCTGGCTATATGCAAATTAGTCTGTCCCTGGCCCAGTGCATCATGGGAACAGGGAAGACTAAACTACCAAGCCAATTCTTTACCATAAAGGAGACAAGCTACCGGGGACCGGTTTCTGGCATTTCAGCCGTCTTCGGCCCGGCTTGCTTGAATCCTGATGGTGCAGTGAGAAAGGGACTCATGTCTGAGTATACCCTGCCACACCTATAGTGGCCAAAAACGATTCAGAAAAGGGGGTGGTGATGAACAGAGTGTCTGAATTAAGCAGACCACTCTTACCCAGTCCAAAGATCAGGGCTTGATCCATCACCGTTATTTATCTCACTGCATCATCCCAGCTCAGAACCTGGCTATATGCAAATCAGTCTGTCCCTGGCCCAGTGCATCATGGGTACAGGGAAGACTAAACTACCAAGCCAATTCTTTACCAGAAAGGAGACAAGCTACCGGGGACCGGTTTCTGGCATCACCACCCCCTTTTCTGAACCATTATAAATAAGACATTGGCCTCAGTATTTAGGGCCCCTGGGGGCTAATTAACAATAAAGTGGGCTTTGATTTTTTTTCACGCGGTACGCGCACCCTACGAGTATCCTGCGATTTAAAAAAATATATATTTTTTTTAGGGACTTGGGGTTCCTTGTGGAACCCCCTCAGCAGGCTTAGGGCGTCAGGGTTCTTCTACCCTGCCCCCTTTCGCCTTTGTTTTTCAATTTACTTGTGCCTCGGTTCTACCGAGGCACAAGATGGCTGCCAACACTTCCTGGTTTGGGGTGTTGACAGACTGTTTACAACCAATTAGCATGCAGCTCGTGCTCATAATGGTACGCGAAAAAGGCCTCGGACAGTACACGTACGGTACAACTTCGGATATATATCTATGCTTTTCTCAGGAACTACTGAACAGATTTGCACCATTTAACAAAAAGCACAATCTACGGACCAAACTCTACCTTTTTGTCAAATTTGGTATAATTCCGTTCAGCAGTTTGGGTTGTAACCGTGTCTAACGGTCCCTATGGAAAATTGCATGGGGAAAACACTTTTTGGGACCCCCTTTTTTCTTGGTCCCCGCTTCACGAATTACCCCCAAACTTTCAGGGAAGGAGCAGAACTGAGAAGGCCTTCTTCTTACAGAATTTCACAAAGATTCATCAATCGGCGCCAAGTTATTCCAAATAGAATGTTGTGGATTTCCTATGGAAACTAGGTCCTAACTATAACTACCTACTGGCAATGGGCAGTATTTTATATATATATATAAATATGTATATATATATATATATATATTTATATTTATGCATATATATATGTATATATATATATATATAAGCCACATGACTCCTCTGGATCTCTCGGTGTTTCTCGCGCACATGCAGCTCACCAGCAAACAGGAAGGAGACGGACCACGTCACATTAGCATATCGATGTTTTTTATTCGGTACAACAGAAAGCAGCTACGCGTTTCTGGCAAGGTATGCCCTTGTTCGCGCTGCAACAAGTACATCAGACTGAATGGTTTTTAAATGCAATTTACAAACAGTGACCACCCCTTCACAGTGACATAGTGAGTCATGTGACTTAATAGATATAGAAAACATACTACCACAGTGAGTGCGAGTACATCTAGTGGTGAATGCCAACAAAAAGAAACATCACTGGGTAAATCCAGATATTAACACTAATAGACCATAATACATCACCGGTTAAATCCATAAATATAGACGTACTTTAGGAGACCTATCAATTCTTTACTAGCAATCTTATCTCAATTTCATTGAGTACATGTTAAATAGCTGTAATATATATACACACACACATATGTATATTACCTACTGTAGGTAGGTATAGTTACGACCTAGTTACCAACAGGAAAATTGCAACATTGTAGTCCCAATAACTTTGGCGCTGATTGACGAATCTTCGCTAAATTTTCAAAACTTATGGCCCGCTTTGGTCCGCAGCCTATCTCAAATGTTTTGGAGTGATTCGGCAAGTGGGATCCAAGAAAAAAGGGGGGTCCCAAAACATGTTTTACCTATGCAATTTTCCATAGGAAACTTTAAACACGGCTACAGCCTGAACTGTTGAACAGAATTACACCAAATTTGGCAAAAGGGTAGCCCTTAATTGAGAAAGAGCCCTTTTTGGTAAATGGTGTAAATACGTTCAGTAGTTACTGAGAAAATCAAAATAAAAAAAATATTGATATCAAGAGGCACGCAGGATCTGCTCACCCTCCCGATCACGAGCTTCATGCTAATTGGCTGTCAACACTCCAAACCGGGGAAGTGTTGGCAGCCATCTTGTGCCTGGGTAGAACCGAGGCATAACAAAAGAGAAAAACAAATGCGCAAAACACGAAAAGGGGGCAGGGTAGAAACACCCTGACCAGCCAGGCCTGTTTAGGGGGTCCCGCAAGGACCCCCGGAACCCACCCAAATTTTTTTTTTTAAATTGCTGGATGCACTGAGGATCTGCGGATCCGGCGGAGAAATAAAAAAAAACGAAGTGCGGCCTGCTGTGCTTTGTTTAAATAAAGCCCCCGGGTGGGGGCCAGGTCATGGGGGCAGAAAAAAAAGTGTGGTTGGCCCCAATCCCCCTCACACTGCCCCTTCCTGCAACCCAGGGCTCTGCGCAAAGATTTGCAGGGGCACGCGGCCCCCTGCAGCCCTGGGGACAGCCATTCCCCGGGGCTCTGATTTTTAACATGGGGGGCATCCAAGTCCCCCCAAGCCCCCGGGACAGCCATACCATGGGGCTTTTCAAAAGTATTTGTGGGGGCTCACAGCCACCCCCCCCCCCCCGCAACCCCGGGGACTATCACCCCCCGGGGCTTGCACAATAAATGGGTGGGGGGGCTCAAAGGCCCCCCAAGCCATGGGGGGGGTGGGGGACCGCCACCCCCTGGGCTTTTGTGAATTATTGGTGAGGCACATGGCCCCCCGCAGCCCCGGGGACTGCCACACATCCTGGGGACCGCCACTTTCCCGGAGCTCTAAATATTATGGACACCCGAGCCCCAGGGACCACCACCTTCCCGGAGCTTTAACAATGTTGGGAGGGGGGCCACGCAGAAGGTTCCTCAGAATTGAAGAGGAATTAATTCACCAACTTAAAACACGCCACAGGGTGTGTTTGCACACATGTCATCTCAGGCCCGCCCCCTTCCTTCACCACTGTGCAAACGCGTCCCCTGGAGAGTTGTAAGTTGGAGAATTAATTCCCCTTGAAAACTGAGGGTCCCTGGAGGCCAACTAGCCAACTAGCCTACCAGGTACCTCCAGTATGCACCAGGGTACTGCATTGCAGAGATGTGTACAGAGGCCACGCCCCTTTTTAGGTCTCGCCTGTCGATGCGCATGCGCATCGAGCAAGCGAGACTATGGGGGCTTATCCACTCTTTATCCACTGCAAGGAATCGTGGCGATTCCTTGCAGTGCCCGTGACTTTTAAGCTCAATGCGCATGCGCATTGAGCTTAAAAGCGCGTGCCCGTCCGTCTTGTTTTACCCGCTCCGCCCCCTCCCCTTCCCGCCGTGTCGCATTTCTCCTCCCCCCTCCCCTCTCCTCCGTCCGTCTTGTTTGTTTAATTTAACCCGCTCCGCCCCCTCCCCTTCCCGCCGTGTCGCATTTCTCCTCCCCCTCCCCTCTCTTCCCTCCGTCTCGTTTGTTTAATTTAACCCGCTCCGCCCCCTCCCCTTCCCGCCGTGTCGCATTTCTCCTCCCCCCTCCCCTCTCTTCCCTCCGTCTCGTTTGTTTATTTTACCCGCTCCGCCCCCTCCCCTGCCCGCCGTGTCGCCTTTTTTTTTATTCGAAGCCTAGTTCAGACTATCGAGGTTCCTGCCATTGTGCCGAGGACCGGAGCCGCACACCGTTGCAACCTCCACGAGACTCCTAAGAGGTAAGCCCTTATCATCATGCTGAGCGCACCCTTGTGCTCCCCATGCCTTCTACCTTTCAATGGTAAAGGATGGCACCGCTGACACAACCTACACCCTTTCCCACTCCCCAGCTCCAACAGCAAGAAACCGCTAATCAGCGAGGTTAAGCTGCCCTACCAGCCACTCCGAGCAAATACGAACCATGGAACCACTTCCAAGGACCGCACTGAGCGAAGAAAAGGTAATGCTCAACCCTTGGCTATTCACATTCTTTTCTGACGCCATATGCCCGGCAACCAGCCCTGACATTCATCACTTTCTTTCAAAAGGAATGACGCAGCGCTCTATACACCTTAATCATTCGCATTCAAGCAATATTTCGCTTGAACTAGGGTAAGGCAGTCCATTTACGAAGTTCCGCCCATTCGTTCACTTTACCCTGCCGCCTTGCAAACTTCTCTTCCCACGTCTCGCCACTAAATTAATTGACCCTCCGCACACACTCGATCACCCCCATAAATCCATTAGAACATAAGTATCACCTTCTTGAACACTTGTGAAAACACTTGCACAGTATACCTCGCCACGAATAACACAAAGCTAGCAGTTTTCCTGACATGCACAAGTGCTATCTAGGAGCACACATCCCACAGGTGGCACGAGTACCCGACTCCAACATTGTTTTAACTTATGTTGTCTACAAATATGGTGGCACTTGATCCCTACACCAGTTGTTGACATATTGAAATGCAACTATTACAGTAATTCTGACAGGTCGCTGTTGTCTGTTTTTCCTCCCCCCTTTTTCCTGTTCCTTATCCCAACAGGCTCCAACGATAGACACCAGGCAATTGTATTTAAATTAGTCCTGATGATGATCCCCCTTATCTAGGAGCTAGGGATCGAAACGTCGACTGTTTTAAAACAATGCCACAAACTGACCATTGAGTGACATTATTGTGGACATTGTTTGGCAAAGCTTGCTTTACTAGATTTCAAGTGCAAGCCACCGTGGCTCCAAAGGTATTGCCTGATATTTTGTATGTTTTGCACTACTTAGTTCGTTCAGCTGTTTTGTAACTGAACAATTCTTGCCCCCTTTTGTTTGGAAAAAAAAAGTTTAGAATACAGTTATCTCGCACCGTCTTTAACTGAGTTCTTGCATTGCCTTACTTCTGGGGCACTTTAAAATAGAATTAATGGATGACTCCCAGGGTAGAAACTATATTCATTTTGCCTTCTGGTTTGATGAGCATTCTTTGCAGAGATGGCGTACTTACTCCTGCCTAGCGCCAATGTGACATGTCTGGGAGCACTATTTCGAATTACTGATTCGATTCCCTCTGTTCCAACCCAGCCTCACCTCCTTCGGAGGGCCCAACAAGTAGGGTTGAGTTTGACATAGTAAGAGGCCTTGTAAAGCTCCAGTACGCTTTATAGAAATATAATCTTCGCAGGGCCTGATACACTTTCTCTGACTGTCGCAACTATTCACCCATTTATCTACGCCCGCTGCATACTTCCTGTAAGACAACTGGAGTTCAGTTTTCGAGTGAATGCTGGGCTCACATTGGCAGGTGATCTTCCTCACCCTCACCCTCACCCTCACCCTCACTCACCCTCAACCCCTCACCCTCACTCACTCACCCTCAACCCCTCACCCTCAACCCCTCACTCACCCTCACTCTCACTCATCCTCACTCAACCACCCTCAACCTCACTCACCCTCAACCCCTCACACTCACTCACCCTCAACCCCTCACCCTCACTCACTCACCCTCAACCCCTCACCCTCAAACCCTCACCCTCACCCTCACTCACTCACCCTCAACCCCTCACCCTCACTCACCCTCAACCCCTCACCCTCACTCACTCACCCTCACTCACCCTCAACCCCTCCCCCTTGACCCCTCCCCCTCAACCCCTCACCCTCACCCTCACTCACCCTCCCTCACCCTCAACCCCTCACCCTCAAACCCTCACTCACCCTCAACCCCTCACCCTCAACCCCTCACTCACCCTCAACCCCTCACCCTCACTCACCCTCACCCTCACTCACCCTCAACCCCTCACCCTCACTCACTCACCCTCAACCCCTCACCCTCAACCCCTCACTCACCCTCACTCTCACTCACCCTCACTCAGCCTCAACTACTCCCCCTCACCCTCACTCACCCAAAACCCCTCACCCTCACTCACCCTCACCCTCACTCATCCTCAACACCTCACTCACCCTCACCCACCTTCACTCACCCTCAACACCTCACCCTCAACCTCAACCCCTCACCCTCACTCACCCTCACTCACCCTCACTCACCCTCACTCACCCTCACCCTCACTCACCCTCACTCACCCTCACTCACCCTCACCCTCACTCACCCTCACTCACCCTCACTCACCCTCACCCTCACTCACCCTCACCCTCACACAGTGCAATAGTTCTCAGACCATTTCAGTTAGAGCTTTTAGAAATGTTTATGGCTTTTTTTTATTTGTAATACTTTAGCATTGGCTACAGGAAACAAAAATGCTAAACATTTACAAAAAAACCCATAAACAATTCTAAAAACACTAACTCTAATGGTGCGAGACCTATTGCATTTCCAATGCTTGTTACACCTCTCTGCAATGCACCTTTGTGGTGCTTACTGGAGGTACCTAGTGGGCTAGTTGGACCCTAGGGACCCTCAGGATTCGAGGGGACTTAATGTCCCAACTTAAAACGGCCACAGGGCGCGTTTACACAGTGAGGAAGGGAGTGGACGGGGCCTGAGGTGACGTGTGCAAACTAGCCCTGTGGGGCGTTTTAAGTTGGGAAAATAATTCCCCTTCAATCCTGAGGGCCCCTGGGACCAACTAGCCCAACAGGTGCTTCCAGTAAGGGCCACTGCTCTGCAACTGCGCAGCGCTGCGTTGCAGAGAGGTGGTCCAGGCCGTGCCCTTTTTTGCACCTCTCTGCAACGCAGATCTGTGGCGCTTACTGGAGGTACGTAGTAGGCTAGTTGAACCCTAGGGACCCTCACAATTCAAGGGAACTTAATCTCCCAACTTAAAATGGCCACAGGGCGCATTTACGCAGTGAGGAAGGGAGGGGATGGGTCTTGAGGTGGCGTGTACAAACATGCGCTGTGGCGCATTTTAAGTTGGGGAAATAATTCCCCTTCAATCCTGAGGGCCCCTGGGGGCCAACTAGCCCACCAGGCGCTTCCAGTAAGTGCCACTGCGTTGCGTTCCAGAGAGGAGGTCCAGGCCGTGACCCTTTTTACACCTCTCTACAACACAGCTCTGCGGCTCTTACTGGAGATACCTGGTGGGCTTGTTGGAACCAAGGGACACTCAAGATTCAAGGGGACTTTATCCTCCATATTAAAATGGCCACAGGGTGTGTTTGCACACATGTCACCTCAGGCACCCCCTCCCTTCACCAGTGTGCAAACGCGCCCTGTGGCACTTTTTAAGAGGTAGTTTTAATACCCCTGCCCTATTATGTACTGGGGTCTTACAGAGGAGGTCATGGTAATCACAGGGGTACCCCAACGCATAGTGTTCCCTAGTGTATGTAGGTGTTTTCACTGTATTCTAAGTGTCTTTTAGCAACGCACTGGTTCTAGGCCTGGTTAGTCAGAATCAGTTACCACCAGTACCCGTCTGAAAAAGTTGTGGGCATAGGAGGACTTTCTGCTCCTTTGTTGGTTCTTTCTGTAATTCTCTTGTGTTTGCCAGTGGCCCGGTGGCAGTGGGCTGACCGGTGAACGCTAGGAGAGCTTTGCCACCACTTCCCTGCATCTCGCACCGCTGAATGCGAGCGGAGTCGCTACTACGTCGCGCACTGTATTTTTAAACTGTCACTAACCTTTTTAAAGTTATGCAGGTTCTGACTTGATTTCTGTTCCAAGAGGTGAGCTGCCGGCTGGGGCTGATCGTGCTTGCGGGCTCCCAGCGGCAGCGGGCGCCATCTTTGGTTGGGCTGACTTCCTATCCCAGCCCTGCCACCTCCCCACCGCTCCGCCCCTATTTAGGAGCGCGATCCTCTCTCCCTTCGTGTTTGCCAGTGGCCCGGTGGCAGTGGGCTGACCGGTGAACGCTAGGAGAGCTTTGCCACCACTTCCCTGTATCTTGCCCCGCTGAATGCGAGCGGAGGCGCTACTACGTCGCGCACTGTATTTTTAAACTGTCACTAACCTTTTTAAAGTTATGCAGGTTCTGACTTGATTTCTGTTCCCAGAGGTGAGCTGCCGGCTAGGGCTGATCGTGCTTGCGGGCTCCCAGCGGCAGCGGGCGCCATCTTCGTTTGGGCTGACTTCCTATCCCAGCCCTGCCACTCCCCCACCGCTCCGCCCCTATTTAAACGGGCAGTATGTGTCAGCGCAGCGGACGAGCGCAGCGGGCGCGACGAAGGCGCGCCGGAGTTGCGCCTGAGTTAAGCCCGTCTGCGCCCGTCCGCGGCTGGCCGGGGCTAGGGGCACGAGATGCTGCCCGTCTAATTACGTATTCGCCATCTCAGCTTTGCTCGTATTGGGTCCCAGGTACCATTGACCCCTCAGCAACTACTCACTTGATGCATCTTGGTCTGTTCATCCTCCCTCCTTACTTCCCCCCCAGGATCGTATCACATCTAGCCTCGTTACCTATTACGCCTCTCCTCACTCCCCTACCATCATTTGTCCCCCTTGTTCCGGTATTTAACACTTCGGCCACACTCCTAAACACTAGGTCTGCGGTCAACCATCAGTACGAGCTATTCGACTACATCGACACTCATGAACCAGATCTCTTATTCCTAACAGAGACCTGGTTCAAGGCTGACTCCCTGCCCAATGTGCTAGCCTCATTACCCCCTTCATATTCCGCCATTCGGGCGGACCGCTCAGAGGGCAAGCGGGGCGGTGGAGTGGCCCTAATAGCCCGTACTGATTTCAGTTTTCAGATTCTCCCCTCCCCTCCTATCCCTGACGTAGACTACCTTGTAGCCCGTTCGACTTCCCACCAGGTACCCCTCACTTTTGTTCTAATTTACCGTCCTCCCCAACTAACTCCTCTTTTCTCTCACGCATTCAGGCCCTCCTGGCTACTCTGGTGATCAACAACTCATCAGTACTAGTCTTAGGGGACCTCAACTTTTGGCCTAATGACCCTGCTGAGAGTCCTCAATCCAAAGAGTTCACCGACCTCATGATCAGTTTGAACTTCTCATCGCTCATCCACAGTTCCACCCACATACACGGCCACACGCTAGATCAAATCTGGGCATTGAATGTCCCGTCCACATCCCCTACAATATCCCCGTGCTCCTGGTCAGATCATTCCATTATCACCTTTTCCCTTGCTTTAGCCCCGATGGCCAAACCCCAGCTCCCCAAGAACACCTGGGTTAGGAAATGGGGCAAAACTGACATGCCTTCTCTCTGCTCGACCTTGGCCAAAACTAGCCCTGACCTTTCAGGCCTTGCAGCTACTTCCCAGCTGGCCGCTATTAACAACTGGCTGACCCTGGCGGGTGATGAATTCGCTCCCCTGAGGCGGCTCACAGTCAAGCGGGCCCATGCAGCCAATCGGTGGTTTACCCCAGATTTAAAAGAAAAGAAATTAGCTGCAAGGAGAGCCGAGCGAGCTTGGAGAAGAACCTATAGCCCCGCGCAAAAGACAATCTACTCGTCTGTTCTACAAATCTATAAAAAGGGCATTCTTGAGGCCAAAACAGAGTTCTACACGAGCAGGATAATGGCAGCAGAGTCCCACTCGAAGGAAATCTTCTCTACTGTCCACGAACTGGCATCATCCAGCAGAGCTACGGCCACTATCCCCCCTTCCCAGTCCCTCTGCAACTCGCTTAACGAGTTCTTCATTGACAAAGTTGCCAAAATCAAACTCAATATCCCCCGCCCTCCCCTACATTTGTCAATCCCTCCCCACCCCCTACGGCCCTTAAATTAAACACTATTCCGCTGTTAACCAATGACACACTTCCCCCGCTGCTTCATCGGGTTAAATCGGGTTCCCCCCTGGATTTTGCCCCAGCCCATATCCTTAGGGAAATCTATCTAGCTTGCCCCACCCCGCCCCTGACTCTTCTTAACGACTCGCTTAGAAACGGCATTTTCCCCAGTCCACACAAATCAGCGGTTGTCATTCCTATCGTGAAAAAACCTGACGCCGACTCATCCTCCCCCTCCGACTACCGCCCTATCTCCCTCCTGCCCTACTTAGCAAAAGTTCTCAAAACCCATGTCACGACCACCCTGAGTACCCATGTAGAGGCAAATCATTGCCTCTCCCCTTGCCAAGCCGGCTTCCGCCCCCTGCACTCTACGGAGAAGGTGGTGATTTCAGTAATGGACGAGCTGCGTGAAGGTATTGACATCAACCTTCCGCAAGCCCTGATCCTCCTGGACCTGTCCGCCGCTTTTGACACGGTGGACCACTCCATCCTCCTCAACCGTGTCAGGGCGGCGGGCATAGAGGGCTTGGCCTTCTCATGGCTCGAGTCCTTCCTAGCCGGGAGAGCTCAATCGGTCCATCTGGCTGGCTTCACAGCGGCCTCCCGTAAGGTGGAGTGCGGGGTCCCTCAGGGCTCATCACTCTCCCCTCTTTTGTTCAATTTATACATTTACCCCCTTATTTTTATGTTACAGCAACTGGAGGTCACTGTGTTTAATTACGCCGATGACCTCCAGCTAATCTTCAACCTCTCCCACTCATCTTCATCCGCCCAGAATGTCCAGACAGTCATGACGTTCATTCAGGACTGGATGAACTGCAACCACCTCAAACTCAACCCGGACAAGACCGAGCTGGTCTTGACCGGAGGTGGTTGCAGTCCGTGGTCCCCCTCCTTCTGGCCCCCGTCACTTGGTGTCCCTCCACTCCCTGTACCTAAAGTTAAAACTCTTGGGATCCTCCTGAACTCACAACTCTCTGTTCATTCACAAGTCGGTTCAGTGGTCTCTTCTTGTTTTTTTTCCCTCAGAATAATTAGGAAAGTTTCCCGTTTCTTTTCCCCCTCTGCTTTAAAAATTATCGTGCTGGCCATGGTACTATCGTGCATTGATTATGGCAACATAATCTATAATGGGGCTCCTGCCTATGCGATCCACCGCCTGCAGTTGGTACAGAACCAGGCTGCCCGCCTGATTCATGGCCTACCTAAATACCATTGGGCCACTCCACTGCTCAAAGCACTACATTGGCTTCCGGTGAGAGAGCGCGCCCTTTTCAAACTTGGCTGCCTCACTTTTCAGGCTAGGTCGGGTACTGCCCCTGAGTTCATATGCTCAGCTATCAAGCCCTACCTTCCGGGCAGAGAACTTCGCTCCACTCATATGGCTCTTTTAGCTACCCCCCGTTTTAAAAAACAGAAGGCTGGTGGAGCGAAATTCGCTGTTCTTGCTCCAGTCTTCTGGAACTCCCTTCCTGCTGCCCTTCGCACATCGCCTCCTTATCTACAGTTCCCGAAGGATCTCAAAACCTTCCTATTTGTGCGAGCTTACACTGCCTAGCCTCTTCCAGCTGCTGCCACCCACTGCATCACACATAGCGCCATGAAACCGCCTGGTAAAAGAGCACTGAATAAATGTTTTTAAAATTCAAAAATAAAAAATTCAAATTCTCTTCTTCTTCCTGCACTTTTCTTCATCTTTGTGGACTTATGTTGCTTCTTTCTGCAGACATTTCTTTTCTTTCTCTGTGTTGTTTCTTCTTTCATCACATGTCCCACATCTGTAGGTATAGTTAGAAACTAGCATTTAAAAAACCTTTTAAATTCACTGAAAAAACCATAGCTTTCAGGCACGTTATAGTTTGATATTAACATTTAAAAAACCTTTGAAATTCACTGAAAAAACATAGGTTTCAGGCACATTATAGTTAGAAATTAGCATTTAAAAACCTTAGAAATTCACTGAAAAAAACATAGGTTTCAGGGTCATTATAGTTAGTTGGACATTTCACTCGTACAAAACCAGTGAAATTCCCCCTTTATAGTTAGTTCAGCTAACTATAACTTGCGCGCCCGCAATGCACTGCTGATGACGTCACATATTACATTACTCATGACATGGTCAGTGACATCACTCATGACATCTCAAATGACATCACTGATGACATCATCCGTGTGAGAGAGTGGCAAACCACCTCTCAGCGTAATATAACCTTTGATACAAACATTCAAAAATAGAAACTAAAAATGTCAAAACAATGGAGATACCAATACCAGTTACAACAACCTATTCAGTAATTCCAAAATCTAAATACACATCCGCTCATTCACCAACAGTTCTATTTAGTCACTCATACATGTACTTACTCATCATATGTACTCATACACCTATACATCCTTTTACACACCAATACTCATCCATAGAGTTACTCACACACATACTCACACATGCAAATAAACTATCAAACATCCATTTACTTGCATATACAGCTATACACACACCACTACACTTACTTCTACAGAAACGTACACATACTTACTCTCTTAAACAATCTCTTATAGAAACACAAACTTATTTATACAGGAACTCTTCCAATCTCTCACTCTCACATATACTCACTTATATACATCAATACTCACATATACTAGTTCAAAACATATGTACTTACTCATAAAGACACTATTGGGACAGTCATTCACTCATTAACACACCCATACACATACTCATCCACCCATACAGTCCTGCACACATGCTGCCTTCAAAAAACATACAAACAGTGAGTCACTCATTCATGCATCTATATACTAAGTAATATCCCTTACCGAACCATACAGACACTCATATTGATACTCAAAAAACAAACTAATAACCCATATATACACTCATGTAGCTACTCACCAACCCATGCAGCCACTTATACACAAAGTGAGACACTGATACAGATATTTAAATAGTTAAACATTACTCGTTAATACATGTATTCACTAAGATACAATTAATAAGTCAGTTACACAATACATTTTACAAAAAAAACCTCTATTTAGACACTTATTTACCCATTTATTCTTCTGTCAACCTTTAGATATACATATATAAAAAATATGTATTTTTCAGAAAGACACACATTCACTGGATGATGTTATCAGTGATGTCATTTGAGATGTCATCAGTGATGTCATGAGTGATGTCACTGACCATGTCATGAGTGATGTAATATGTGACGTCATCAGCAGTGCACTGCAGGCGCTCGAGTTATAGTTAGCTGAACTAACTATAACGGGGAATTTCAATGGTTTTGAATGAGTGAAATGTGCAACTAAATATAAAGTGAAGTCTATGCTTTTTTCAGTGAATTTCTAAGGTTTTTTAAATGCTAATTCCTAACTATAACGTAGCTGACACCTATGGTTTTTTCAGTTAATTTCTAAGGTTTTTTTAAATGCTAATTCCTAACTATAACGTGGCTGAAACCTATGGTTTTTTTCAGTGAATATATATATATATATATATATTACCTACTGGCGATAGCCAGTAGGTATATATAGTTAGGATTTTTTCTCTATGGAACTTTTGAAAATTCTATGTCTAATAACTTTGGCGTTTGTGGACGGAATTGGCTGAAATTTTCAGGAAAATGGCACATTTTGTTTCTGAGCAGCTCCTGAAAATTTGGGGGGGGTCGTCAAGGGGGGGGCCGAGAAAAAAGGGGGGTCCCAAAACGCGTTTTTCCCATTCATTTTTCCATAGGGCGGTTGGACTCACTTTTAGCCCGAACGGCTGAATGGATTTCCACGAAACTTGGCAAAATTGTAGGGACTGTTAGCCCGATGTGCCTTTGCTAGGTCTCAATATATGTGCTCCAGTAGTTTTTGAGAAATTAACGTTCAAACCAAGATATATATCTGTAACAGCGCTCTGGGCAGCGATCCGGTCCGCTTACTTTTCGCTTATCGGAACTTTGCGCGCAGAAAGCTGATTGGCTCTCCGGTGTCTGTCAACATTCTAAACAGTCCGGAGCGGACGCCATCTTGTCTCTCGGTAGGATCGAGAGAGAAGAAGAGGTGGAAAACGAAGGGGGAATTTAATGAAAGGGGGCAAGGTATCCCCCTCTTGACCCCCTAGGAATGTTGTTGGGGTTATTAAAGGGTCCCGTGGGGAAAATAAAAAAAAAATGATTTTTCACGGTAGAAGCGCGGCCGCGAACTGGTAGCGAAACGGGAATTCGCCATTTTGTGCTTCGTAAATTAAATTACTAGTTATAAGTGGGTGCGGGAGACGTATCCTAATCCCCTATGTTTCCTGAGGGTGGGTGAGGAGGCTGATATATGTTGATACATCTCTTCCAGCGGCTGTGCGTGAGCTTTTTTTTTTTTTTTGCTGCGTGACAGTCCGGAGCGGCCGCCATCTTGTCTCTCGGTAGGATCGAGAGAGAAGAAAAGGTGAAAAACTAAGGGGGAATTTAATGAAAGGGGGCAAGGTATCCCCCTCTTGACCCCCTAGGAATGTTGTTGGGGTTATTAAAGGGTTCCGTGGGGAAAATAAAAAAAAAATGATTTTTCACGGTAGAAGCGCTTCACGGGCCGCGAACTGGGCCGCAAACTGGTAGCGAAACGGGAATTCGCCATTTTGTGCTTCGTTAATTAAAGTACTAGGTATAAGGGGGTGCGGGAGACATATCCTAATCCCCTATGTTTCCTGAGGGTGGCTGAGGAGGCTGATATATGTTGATATATCTCTTCCAGCGGCTGCGCCATCTTGCCTTTTTTCGAATGCCACAATTTTGTCGTGCACGGCAGCCATTTTAGATGCCAGGCTGGTTCCAGGCTATCACCTAACCCTGCGGATGTAGTTTATGGCCCCAGCTGTAGAGAATTCAGACATGCCAATCCTCCTGATTCAGGCGTGTGAGTACTGATTTCAGTGCTAGTCTCCCGCCTCCCGATTTCTGCAAGCAAAAACCCGGGGGCATATTACGAACAACTAGCGATAATTTTTGTCTCTAACTTGTTTAGAGACAAAAATTATTGCCGCACATCGGCGATTTTTATCGCAGATAAACCTTGCTATTATCGCAGAAAAGTCAGCGATATTCATGTATTATCGACCTAATGCTCTTAGCCATGTTATCCACCTCCCATTGAAAACATGGCTAAGAACTGCTCAGGGCAGGTGTTAGATTTTGGAGATATTCGCGCTTAGCGCGAATATCTCCAAAAGTTGGTAATAGAAGGTAGCGATGTTAGGGACTGTTTCCAGTCGCTAACATCTTGGCACGCCACTTTGCATGTCATTAGTGATAAGTATCACTGACATGCAAAGCGGGGCCCAAGATGGTCGCTATCTCCTTTTAGCTGTCACTAACTGGTGTTAGCGACAGCTTGATAATAGGGAAATAATTTTATCTCCGCTTTCATGGTTTTTAAAGCCAAAAAAGCGGAGATAAACCCCCTTGATAATATGCCCCACGATTCCTTGGGGGTTTCAGCTGACAGGGCTTGGTATTGTGTTACATGGTAATTTTTCCATGAAACGTAAGAGGGTCGATGCAGGGGTTCTAGAAGAGGTGATAAACCATTTAAGCCTCATGAACAAGCGCATGGTCTTTAAAAGATTTGTGAAGTACTTGGGGCGGCGGTGTGTGTGTGCCCTCTTTCAGGAGCGGGCGGGGGGGCACTGCCAGCAACTTGCCAGGTCAGGTAGTGTTCAACACGTGCATCACCCTTTCTCTGCCTGCTATTGCGCTCCATGCTTCGGAAAGGTAAGAAAAAGAACGTGCATTTGAGTTTGAAATGTCCGATCCTGCAGCAGCACACTTCCAAAGCCCACACATGACAATAACCCGATTCAAGGCCCCATTCACCCGTTTTTAAAAAAATAGATAACACTCCAACAAAGTAAGGTTATAAAACTTTATTAACTACTAACTTTAACAAACGGAACAAAAACTAAAAACATTTAAACATTTCTCAACACAAAAAGCAACAATGGTTAGAAGCTGTCTTTTGTGCGAATAGTCCCAAGGCAGCACAACGTGCAGAGTTCTGGACGGCACCCAGGTGATGTCGCCTGGGTGCCGCACTGGTTTAGGGATCCTACAATGCTGCTCCGAAAATTGGCGTGGGGCGTCCCGGGTGGGGCGGGGGGAGGCCTCGTCAGTAGCGGTCTGTTGTGCGAATAGTCCCAAGGCAGCACAACGTGCAGAGTTCTGGACGGCACCCAGGTGATGTCGCCTGGGTGCCGCACTGGTTTAGGGATCCTACAATGCAGCACAGAAAAACAGCGTGGGGCGTCCCGGGTGGTGCGGGGGGAGGCCTCGTCAGTAGCGGTCTGTGTCCAGTGTCACATGGCTGACACAACATGTACGACAGGCACCCAGGTGATGTCCAGTAAACTGCCGCACTGGTTTTGGTATCCTACAATGCTGCTCCGAAAATTGGCGTGCGGCGGCCCGGGGGGGGGCGTGGGGGAGCCGGCGTGAACGGGCCTCCCCAGGTGGCGGCCATCTAGCTGAGTTGCGCTCGCTCTTGCGGCCACAGCGTCTCGCTCACCATGTTGTTGAGTTGCTCCCACTCTTGCAGTGCAGCGATAGGCGGCTGCCACATGGCTCTTAAAATGGCGGACGGCTCCTCGGTTTTGGGCCTGGTCCACTGAAATGGCCCTGGGACACTTTGGAACTCGGACGCTTGCCTGCTAGGGCTTGGGCTCCATTCTCGAAAAGCGTCCCCTCAGCCGTGAAGATTGTATAAAAGTCTTGGGGGCCCCCGACTCCCGCAGGCTTCCGGTGGGGAGCGGCTGCCATGATTGCTCGCGGAATGACCACGACGGAGCCACGAGATGGTGGTGCTCTCATGCTGACGCCAGCTTCAGTCTGAATGATCCAGAAACAAGGTGGGGCTTTCATCGTTTGGGAAAAAAAAATGTTCTAAACCAATGAAAAGTGTTATTTTGAGGTCATATGACCAAGCCTTCCATCTTTAGGAAACCAAAAGTAAAATGAACCAATGAAAAGTTTTATAAACAAGTCACATGACCTGTTATGCGACATAGGGCTACAAAAAGCGTAGAAAATCCGTTGGCACGTGAGGCGGCGTCAGTAGCGGACCGATGTGCGAATAGGCCGAAGGCAGCACAACGCGCCGAGATCCGGATGGCACCGAGGTGGTGTCCAGCAAATTGCCGCACTGGTGTGGCCATCCTACAATGCTGCGCCGAAAGACGGCGTGTCCAGCTGAATTGCGGTCACTGTTGCGGTACAGTGACTCGAACGCGCCGAGATCCGGATGGCGCCGAGGTGGTGTCCAGCAAATTGCCGTACTGGTGTGGCCATCCTACAATGCTGCGCCGAAAGACGGCGTGTTCAGCTGAGTTCCGGTCACTCTTCCGGCACAGTGACTCGAACGCGCTGAGATCCGGATGGCACCGAGGTGGTGTCCAGCAAGTGTGGCTGCACTGGTGTGGCCATCCTACAATGCTGCGCCGAAAGTCGGCGTGGGGTGCCCCGTTGGCTTATGAGGTGATGTCAGTAGTGGACTGATGTGTGAATAGGTCGGAAGCAGCACAAGGCGCCAAGATCCGAATGGCAAGTCCTGGATGTTGAGTGCCTCAGTTGAGATTTCTGAGCAGTGCTTGTAGGACTGTCTGAAGCTTATTTGCACCTGCTGCAGCTTCACTAGGTCCGGCGGAACTTTTTGCCTTTTCCTTTCTGCTTCTTTTCCTACAATGCGTTTCATCTGAAGACACGACCAGGTCCCTGAATGTGTGCAGGGGGACGCTATTGATTGAATGAACGCGCCGAGATCTGGATGGCACCGAGGTGGTGTCCAGCAAATTGCCGCACTGGTGTGGCCATCCTACAATGCTGCGCCGAAAGTCGGCGTGGGGTGCCCCGTTGGTTTATGAGGTGATGTCAGTAGCGGACCGATGTGTGAATAGGTCGGAACCAGCACAAGGCGCCCTGCACTGTTGAGCCTTTTTCAATGTCTGTTTTTTGTTGTTTCCCCTCCATCAAAAACAAAACAAAAATACAAGGCGCCAAGATCCGAATGGCAAGTCCTGGATGTTGAGTGCCTCAGTTGAGAGTTCTGAGCAGTGCTTGTAAGACTGTCTGAAGCTTATTTGCACCTGCTGCAGCTTCACTAGGTCCGGCGGAACTTTTTCCTTTTCCTTTCTGCTTCTTTTCCTACAATGCGTTTCATCTGAAGACACGACCAGGTCCCTGAATGTGTGCAGGGGGACGCTATTGATTGAATGAAAATGGCGGCTTGACACAAAGCTGACTCAAGCGTTACTGTTGGTGCTATACAGACAAAAATTGGTTTTCAGTTTGTACATTCTTCAGGTTTTTTTTTTCCATCCAAGTCTGATTGAGAGTTTGTAGAAAAATGGCTTCAGATTTTCCACATACTACTCTTCAACATTCTTCCTAAATGTAACAATGTGAAACTCACTAGGAGAACGGCTGTTTCTGTTTCCTTTCAAAATGCTGCCACCAATATTTTCTGAATGGAAGACACCATCTTGTAGCATAAAGGGCCGAAAGGGGTTCTGGTCTGGCCGATGGTTGGTGGAGACATTTTGACTATATCTTGGACCTGCCCGGCCTCGCCCAAAATGGCGCCGGTATAAATGGGACTCGTAACTCTTTGCCCGCAAATGTATATCTAGAAAATGTTATTGTAAGTGGCCCTGTCGTATTTTAATTACAAAATGTACGTCCACCGATTCCGCAACTGTTAGACACCTTTGTTCTTGTCACCTAATGGCCCGCTCGTTACGTTCTTCTACAGTGTAAATGTCTCCTCATCATATACGATTTCAATTTGCTCCGTGGCCGGCCCACGTGGTTATAGGCCCGTATTTGTATACTGACATTTTCACAATAAAGGTTTTTAAAACAAAACACGGTAGTAGTATTTTCATTTGTAAAGTTTTTACTTTTAGTGACTGTTTTCGAATCAGTAAAAGGCAAGTGAAATAAAGCAGTCCAATTACATGACGGATAAAAGGTATAATATGTAGGAACGCAGTAAAGATAAATGGTCAAGGGCAGTTGTGTTTTTCATGTCTGCAACATAAAGTGATCGATAAGAATCTGATAATCAGGCGTATCGGCGACTAAGACAGCAGGCCGAATCTCTTTTACTAAACGGCTCCGTCATGGAAGGAAGAAACGCCCTTTTTCTCGAAAAAGGAATATATTTTACTTGCAAGACAGTTGTAAATTTTCCGGGAAAGTACATTAGCCTGGAATATTATAACATATGTTTGAAAAAAAAATATTGTTCGAAAATAATAAAAAGCGTAATTTTTAGGTCATATGACCAAGCTTTTCATCATTAAATTAACAAAAGTAAAATGAACCAATGAAAAGTTTTATTAACCCCTTAAGTGCTGCCTCGGTGCGTTGGCCGACGGCAGCACTACCTCCCCAGTGCTGCGCACGACCATTGGACGTCCATTCAGCACTAGTTCCAATGGACAGCGCAGCACTGGGGAGGGATGTTTATTAGCAGCTATGAGGTTAACAAGTCACATGACCTGTTATGCTTACGTTACGCGCTGCGCGCCGCGCCTCGGATCACTTCCGGGTGCGCTAACGCGGCGTGTCATAAAACGCATTACGCGACAACGTAGGTCAAGAATATAGTCAAAATGTCTCCACCAACCAGCGTTCGGAACACAACCCCTTTCAGCAGTCCAAAAAGTTCTGTTAAATGACAACAGAGGGGACAGGCAACAAGAACCATCAGTCAAAGAGGGGAGGGCAAGTTCTTCTCTTCCGGGTCATGTTGGGGCGCTACCGGAACTGATCGAATTGGTAGTCTACAGTGTTATTGGATGTTTCAGACTAAAGCTGGCGTCAGCATGAGAGCACTACCATCTCGTAGCTCCGTCGTGGCCATTCCACGAGCAATCATGGCAGCCGCTCCCCACCAGAAGCCTGCGGGAGTCGGAGGCCCCCAAGACTTTTGTAGAATCTTCACGGCTGAGGGGACGCTTTTCGAGAATGGGACCCAAGCCCTAGCAGACAAGCGTCCGAGTTCCAAGGTGTCCCAGGGCCATTTTAGTGGACCAGGCCCAAAACCGAAGAGCCGGCCGCCATTTTGAGAGTCCTGTGGCAGCCGCCTATCGCTGCACCGCAAGAGCGGGCGCATCTCAACTACATGGTGAGCGAGACGCTGTAGTCGCAAGAGCGGGCGGAAAACAGCTGAATGGCGGAAGAGGCACAGTGTAGCAAAAGCGGGCGGAATGGCAACTAAAACGATAAAGGGGCGCCCCACTACAGCTTGTCTTCAGGTCAAACGGATTGTGGGACAAGGTCCAGAATTGAAGAGTCATCAAAAGGCAAAAAGTTCCGCCGGACCCCGGGAGCCGGCCGCCTATGTCGGGGGCGATCTCAGGCTACACCAGTGCTATAAGACTTGGGGAGGGTGTCGGAGCCAAGCGTCTTCTCCGAGTCCATGGCCATCACACCGCCCCTCAGGGGCCTCCGTCAAGCTGTTTAGGAAGGTAACATATCACATTGTTTTCTAATGCAGTCAGGTCCACAAACGACACTCACTTACTTTGAGAATAGTGAAGCTGCAGTAGGTGGAAATAAGCTTCAGACAGTGTTACAAGCGCTGCTCAGAACTCTTAACTATGGCACCCAACATCCAGAACTTATGCTATTTGAGAATGGTAGTGACATCGAAGCATCTCAGGGACCAAAACCATTAACGTACTTTCACGTATGAAAATCTTACTTGGGGAGGGGGCAGGAACGAAGCGTCCCCTCCCAGTCAGCGCCACCACACCGTATGTTGAAAATCTGAAGCCATCGTTCTACAAAGTCAACCAAACTTGGATTGAAAAATCTAGAAAAATGTACAAACTGAAAACCAGTTTTGGTCTGCATAGCATCAGTAACAACGCTTGAGTCAGCTTTGTGTCAAGCCGCCATTTTGATTCAACAAAGCACAGGCATTGAAAAAGGCTGAAATTCAGAACTCTAAACTATGGCACCCAACATCCAGGAGCTTGCTATCCGGATCTTGGAGCCTTGTGCTGTTTTCGATCTATTCACACATCGGTCCACTACTGACATCATCTTATAAACCAACGTTATGTAAATAGTTTTTTAATAAAATGTTTTACCCTGTTTCTTTGCTGGTGTGTTGTCTATATTTTTAATATTTGCATAGGGTTTGTCGTTATTTTGTGCGGGATGGGTGATGGAGCCGAGCTGTCTTGCAGCCCTCATGGTGTGGAGCTCAGTTCATCTCACTATTTTCGTATTTCTCAAGAAGGGTTGTTCCTAATATTTCTATTTTAGCGAGGTCAAAAAGAGATCCAATTAGTGGCCTACTGATTTTGCTCGATTACTTTTATTTTTTTACACGATTTTTCACTATCTGCAAAGACTAAACAGAGTATTGCGACTTTGTGCTTGTTTGTAAATAGAGAATGATCCAAAGAGAACCAATTCTAAAACAGTAAATGCTTGGACAACAATCAATCAAATGGAGAGACAAGGAGGCACGACGGATTACAACGGGGGTAAAGGCCTGCGTTAACTACCCTTCAGTATCTGCAAAGAGAGAGTACTACTAAGGCAAAAGAGGGGAGGGGGGGGGGGCAGCGTTCAAAGCACATCAGCGTGCATAAATACGAAAATGTTTTTATCTATCACGTACTTGACATTTTAAAGCTTTTCATATTTGCTATTAAAAAACCAATGAAATTCACAGAAAAAACCATAGGTTATAGTGGATATATAGTTAGGAATTTGCATTTACAAAACCTTGAAAATTCAATGAAAAAACCATAGGTTATAGGCCATATATAGTTAGGAATTAGCATTTACAAAACCTTATTTTACTCGCATAAAACCATTGAAATTCCATATATAGTTAGCTAACTATAAGCGCTAACTATATATCGCGCACCCGCAATCCACTGCTGATGATGTCACATATTACATCATTCATGACATGGTCAGTGACATCACTGATGACATCACTGATGACATCTCAAATGACATCACTGATGACAACTCAAATGATATCAATGATGACATCTCAAATGACATCACTGATGACATCACTGATGACAACTCAAATGACATCACTGATGACATCTCATTTGTCATCACTGATCACATCACTCATGTGATAATACAATGAACCTCTTCAGACTCTAATATAACCTTACATACACTCAGTATAAACAGACACTCACAGACTGTCACTCATCCATGGAGTTACTCACACACCTAGTCAGTCATGCAAAGAATCAATCACACCTCCATTTCCTCAACTATACAGTTATACACATCTTACTTATTCAAACATATAATAACACATATTTACTCTCTTATATAATCCCTGATACAAGCTCACAGTGATCGATACAGCCACTCACACATTCACTGGCTCTTATGTTCAGTTATTTATATATCTCAACTCTCACATGTATTGTGTTTTACATACGTACTTACTTGCACATGTAGCAATGAGAAATCCATTCACTCACCAACACACCCATGCACAGTCAACCGCCCATATAGCTGTTTCCACATGCACTCTTGAACTCATACTCCTAGTGAATCAACTGCTTACACATCTATGCACAGAGTCACGCACCTCCCAGCCACCCACACACACACTCAGCCTCCCATTCAAATATTTGGGCAACCAATCAATAACCCATATGGCCACTCTTATAGCTACTGATCAACACATGCAGCAGCTTACACAACAACAAACATACTGATGCACGAATTAAGACAGTTTAGTCACTAACCCATGTACTCAGTGAGACACATTTAATCACTCACTCATACAGTCAGTCATGCACCTACTAAATTCTTCATCCAGACACTTATACATCCACTCATTCTTCAATATGTGAAACATATTTAAACTTTACAGACACATACAATCACTGGATGTTGTGATCAGTGATGTCATCAGTGATGTCACTGACCATGTCATGAATGATGTAATATGTGACATCATCAGCAGTGGATTGCGGGTGCGCGATATATAGTTAGCGCTTATAGTTAGCTAACTATATATGGAATTTCAATGGTTTTATGCGAGTAAAATAAGGTTTTGTAAATGCTAATTCCTAACTATATATGGCCTATAACCTATGGTTTTTTCATTGAATTTTCAAGGTTTTGTAAATGCAAATTCCTAACTATATATCCACTATAACCTATGGTTTTTTCTGTGAATATATATATATATATATATATATATATATATATATATATATATATATATATATATATATATTACCTACTGGCGGTCGCCAGTAGGTAGTTATAGTTAGGATTTTTTTCAATGTTAAATCTCAAAATTCTATTTGGAATAACTTTGGCACCGGTTGACGGATCTGCCCGAAAATTTCCTGAAAATGGCCTCGTCGAGCTCCGGTCCTTCCTTGAAAGTTTGGGGGGGGATACGTCAAGCGGGGGCCGAGATAAAAGGGGGGTCCCAAAACGCGTTTTCCCCATGTTAATTTCCATAGGGCGGTCGATTTCACTTTTAACCCGAACGGCTGAATGGATTTCCACCAAATTTGGCAAAATTGTAGGGATTGGTAGCCTGATGTGCCTTTGCTATGTCTCAAGATATGTGCTGCAGTGGATTTTGAGTAATTTAGGTTCCAAAAAATATATATATCTATAGCAGCGCACCGGTGCGCGCACCAGGGAGCGCTCCGGGCGCGTGACGCGAGGTGCGCATGGAAAGCTGATTGGCTCTCGGGTGTCTGTAAACATTCGAAACAGTCCAGAGCGGCCGCCATCTTGTGTCTCGGTAAAATCGAGACATAAGAGGTGGCTAAAACAAAGGGGGAACTGACCATAAGGCGTCAGGGATAGACCCCTTTGACCCCCTAGGTTTGATGTGGGGGCTATAAAAGGGCCCCGCGGGGCATTTAAAATATTTTTTTTTTTCGTTTTGCGCGGGGGAAGCGCCCGGTGCGCGCACCAGGTAGCGGCCCTGGGAGCGTACTATGATGAAAAAAGGTGACAGAGTTTTTAAAAAATGAAGTTTTGATTTAGAAATTGGAGGTAGTTCTAAAAAGAACTTTTTTTTTTCTTCTTTTTGTTGTTTTATATTTTTTTGTGTTTTTTGAACTTTTTGAACTTTTTTTGGCTTTTCAAAACAGTTTTATATTTTTTTTGGTATTTTTTTAGGGGGAGAAACAAAAAAAGGGAATTGAAACTGGCTCAACTGGAGCAAAAAAACAAAAAACCCAAAAAATTACTTCTTTTTGGGGCACTTGTGATTATCACCTGCAAGGACGATGAGCTTAACGCTTTTTTCGCCATAGGCGATAAGCTTGCCACATGCAGAACAAGTGATTTTAAAATCAGCAAATCTCGGCTGAATGCAAGGCATCACCTCGGATGTTTCTGGTTCTGATGAAGTTGGTTGGTGTCTTTGGGAGGGGGTCCTTGATGACTGGGGGAGGTTACTGGCCAGTTCCCTGAACTCTGCACGAGAGTAGTTGATTGGGTGCTTTCTGGTCATGTGCCGAATCATGGTATAGTTACCAAAAGAATATTTTTTGTTTGGGTTGCCCCGTGAAAGTTCATCATTGCAGATGAGGCAAGTCACCTTGGGCGCATTCACCTTTTTTTTCCCCTCTGGGATTGAAAAAAACTCCCATACAATGTGTGGTTTGGGTTTGTATGGGGTATTTTCTTCTGGCAGCCATCTTCTTCTCCCCTCCTCCTCTTCCTCTTCCTCCTCCTCCTGTTCTTGACCACCAATATAATTTGGAGCTGGTCCTCTTGGTGGTTGTGGTGGTGGTGGTGGGGCAGATGCACCAGCTGATGCTACTACTGAAGCCATTATTTGGAGCAAAAAAGTAGAGAGAGCAACAAACAGGTCTTCCTCAGTCAAAGGACAAAGTCAGAATAAGGAAAAAAGGTGGGGTCTTTCATCATTTAGAAAAAAAACTGTCCTGAACCAATGAGAAGTGTTATTTTCAGGTCACAAGACCAGGGGCTTCATCATTATGAAACTAAAACTGTTATGAACCAATGAAAAGTGTTATTTTCTGCTCACATGACCCGACGCGCTTACGCTACGCGCCCGGGGCACGCAGCGTAAGCGCGTCGGAAGTTTACGTTGTGCGATCGTATTCGCTCGAGTACTTCCGGGTGCGCTTACGCCGTGCGTATCACGCGGTCGCGGCTACGCGATACGTCACGATCATGTTTTCGTTTGCGATATTGGCGCTCACGGGACGCTCCCCGGAGCACGCCTCGGGGCGCTTTTCAGAAATACGCTCTTCGGGGCGCTCTCCGGGGCGCGCTCCGGGAGCGCTCCCCCAAAAAATTAAAAAAAAAAAAAAAGGGATAATTGTAGGGACAGGTAGCCCTATTCTGAAGTGGTTTGTAAAAAAATTAACTTTAGAAAAATATGTATTGTGCTACATTGGGCTTAATATATGTTAGAGCCAAAATGTAGCCCAAATGTAGCCCAAAGTAGCTCAATGTAGCCCAAAGATGGCCACCAGAGACCAAAAATTGTAAATGTAGCCCAAATTTCAACTAGATGTAGCCCAACTGTAGCCCAATGACAGAATGTACCAGAGTGTTAAAAAGAACAACTAGAGTGCTAACAGTCTTATTTATAAAGTGAAACTTATAGTTAGGAATTAGCATTAAAAAAACCTATGAAATTCACTGAAAAAACCATAGGTTTCACACCAGTTATAGTTAGGAATTAGCATTTAAAAAAACCTATGAAATTCACTGAAAAAACCATAGGTTTCACACCGGTTATAGTTAGGAATTAGCATTTAAAAAACCTATTAAATTCACTGAAAAAACCATAGGTTTCACACCAGTTATAGTTAGCTGGAAATTTTACTGATATAAAACCAATGAAATTCCCACGTTATAGTTAGTCGGACTCACTATAACTTGCGCGTGTAATGCCCTGCAGATGACATTACATATTACATCACTCATGACATGGTCAGTGACATCACTTATGACATCACTGATGACAAACCTCCTTTAAGTGTAATGTAACCCTTAAAACACATATTGGAAAATAGAAATTAACATTTTCAAAAAAATGGAGATACCCATACCAGTTACAACAACCAATTCAGTAATTCCACCATCTATATACACATTCTCTCATTCACCAACAGTTCTATATAGTCACTCATACATATACTCACTCATCATATGTAGTGATACACCTATACATCCTGTTACACACCGACAATCATCCAAAAGTTACTCACACACATACTCACACATGCAAATAAACTATTGAACATCCATTTATTTGCATATAAAACTATACACACTCAACCACCCATACAGTCCTGCACATATGGTGTCTTCTAAACACATACAAAGAGAGAGTTAGTCATTCATGCATCTATGTGATTAGTAATACCCCCATAAAACCATAGAAACACTCATACTGATACTAAAAAAACATCTAAGAACCCAAATACCTACACATGTAGGTACTCATCAACCCATGCAGCCAGTTATTCACAAAGTGAAACACTGATACATATATTTAAATATTTAAACATTACTCGCTAATATATGTATTCACTAAGGTACACTTAATAAGCCAGTTATCCAATCATTTCTTTTTGAAAAAAACATTCATTAAGACAATAATTTAAACATTTATTCTTCCCTCGACCTTTACATATACATATATAAAACATATTTATTTTTTAGAAAGACACACATTCACTGGATGGTGTCATAAGTGATGTCACTGACCATGTCATGAGTGATGTAATATGTAATGTCATCAGCAGGGCATTACACGCGCAAGTTATAGTGAGTCCGACTAACTATAACGTGGGAATTTCATTGGTTTTATATCAGTAAAATTTCCAGCTAACTATAACTGGTGTGAAACCTATGGTTTTTTCAGTGAATTTAATAGGTTTTTTAAATGCTAATTCCTAACTATAACCGGTGTGAAACCTATGGTTTTTTCAGTGAATATATATATATATATATATATATATATATTCACAGAAAAAACCATAGGTTATAGTGGATATATAGTTAGGAATTTGCATTTACAAAACCTTGAAAATTCAATGAAAAAACCATTGGTTTTAGGCCATATATAGTTAGGGATTTGCATTTACAAAACCTTATTTTACTCGCATAAAACCATTGAAATTCCATATATAGTTATAAGCGCTAACTATATATCGCGCACCCGCAATCCACTGCTGATGATGTCACATATTACATCATTCATGACATGGTTAGTGACATCACTGATGACTTCACTGATGACATCTCAAATGACATCACTGATGACATCACTGATTACAACATCCAGTGACTGTATGTTTCTGTAAAGTTAAAATATGTTTTACATATTGAAGAATGAGTGGATATATAAGTGTCTGGATGAAGGATTTACTAGGTGCATGACTGACTGATTGAGTGAGTGATTAAATGTGTCTCACTGAGTGCATGGGTTAGTGACTAAACTGTTTTAATTTGTGCATCATTATATCTGTTGTTCTACAAACTGCTGCATATGTTGATCAGTAGCTATATGAGTAACTGTATGGGTTGATTGGTTGTCCAAGTATTTGTATGGGAAACTGAGTGTGTGTGTATGGGTGGCTGGAAGGTGTGTGACTCTGTACATAGATGTGTGAGTAGTTGATTCACTATATGTATAGATTCAAAAGTGCATGTGCAAACAGCTGTATGGGCGGTTGACTGTGCATGAGTGTATTAGTGAGTGAATGGATATCTCAGTGCTACATGTCAAATTAAGTACATATGTAAAACACAGTACATGTGAGAGTTGACATCTATAAATAACTGTGCATAAGAGCCAGTGAATGTGTGAGTGGCTGTATGGATCATTGTGAACATGTATCAGAGATTGTATAAGAGAGTAAAGTAAATATGTGTTAGTATATGTTTGAATAAGTAAGGTGTGTATAACTGTATAGTTGAGAAAATGGAGGTGTGATTGATTTTTGGCATAACTGACTAGGTGTGTGAGTAACTCCATGGATGAGTGACAGTCTGTGACTGTCTGTTTACACTGATTGTATCTAAGGTTATATTAGAGTCTGAAGAGGTTCATGGTATTATCACATGAATGATATCATCAGTGATGTTATCAGTCATGTCAAATGAGATGTTTTCAGTGATGTCATCAGTGATGTCATTTGAGATGTCATCAGTGATGTCATCAGTGATGTCACTAACCATGTCATGAATGATGTAATATGTGACATCATCAGCAGTGGATTGCGGGTGCGCGATATATAGTTAGCGCTTATAACTATATATGGAATTTCAATGGTTTTATGCGAGTAAAATAAGGTTTTGTAAATGCAAATCCCTAACTATATATGGCCTAAAACCAATGGTTTTTTCATTGAATTTTCAAGGTTTTGTAAATGCAAATTCCTAACTATATATCCACTATAACCTATGGTTTTTTCTGTGAATTTCATTGGTTTTTTAATAGCAAATATGAAAAGCTTTAAAATGTCAAGTACGTGATAGATAAAAACATTTTCGTATTTATGCACGCTGATGTGCTTTGAACGCTGCCCCCCCCCCCCTCCCCTCTTTTCTCTTAGTAGTACTCTCTCTTTGCAGATAGTGAACGGTAGTTAACGCAGGCCTTTGCCCCCGTTGTAATCCGTCGTGCCTGCTTGTCTCTCCATTTGATTGATTGTTATCCAAGCATTTACTGTTTTAGAATTGGTTCTCTTTGGATCATTCTCTATTTACAAACAAGCACAAAGTCGCAATACTCTGTTTAGTCTTTGCAGATAGTGAAAAATCGTGTAAAAAAATAAAAGTAATCGAGCAAAATCAGTAGGCCACTAATTGGATCTCTTTTTGACTTTGCTAAAATAGAAATATTAGGAACAACCCTTCATGAGAAATACAAAAATAGTGAGATGAACTGAGCTCCACACCATGAGGGCTGCAAGACAGCTCGACTCCGTCACCCACCCCGCCCAAAATAACGACAAACCCTATGCAAATATAAAAAATATAGACAACACACCAGCAAAGAAACAGGGTAAAACATTTTATTAAATAACTATTTACATAACTATTTTATACTTTTTATTGCCCGATCCGGCTAGCTCAATCGATCGAGCATGAAACTCATGCACTCTGATAGCAAGCGTTGCTACTGATGCTATGCAGACCAAAACTGGTTTTCAGTTTGTACATTTTTCTAGATTTTTCAATCCAAGGTTGGTTGACTTTGTAGAACGATGGCTTCAGATTTTCAACATACGGTGTGGTGGCGCGGACTGGGAGGGGGCGCTTCGCTCCTGCCCCCTCCCCAAGTAAGTTTTTCATACGTGAAAGTACGTTAATGGTTTTGGTCCCTGAGTTGCTTCAATGTCACTGCCATTCTCAAATGGCATAAGTTCTGGATGTTGGGTGCCATAGTTAAGAGTTCTGAGCAGTGCTTGTAACACTGTCTGAAGCTTATTTCCACCTACTGCAGCTTCACTATTCTCAAAGTAAGTGAGTGTCGTTTGTGGACCTGACTGCATTAGAAAACAATGTGATATGTTACCTTCCTAAACAGCTTGACGGAGGCCCCTGAGGGGCGGTGTGATGGCCATGGACTCGGAGAAGACGCTTGGCTCCGACACCCTCCCCAAGTCTTATAGCACTGGTGTAGCCTGAGATCGCCCCCGACATAAGCGGCCGGCTCCCGGGGTCCGGCGGAATTTTTTGCCTTTTGATGACTCTTCAATTCTGGACCTTGTCCCACAATCCGTTTGACCTGAAGACACGCTGTAGTGGGGCGCCCCTTTACCGTTTCAGTTGCCATTCCGCCCGCTTTTGCTACACTGTGCCTCTTCCGCCATTCTGCTGTTTACCGCCCGCTCTTGCGACTACAGCGTCTCGCTCATCATGTAGTTGAGTTGCTCCCGCTCTTGCGGTGCAGCAATAGGCGGCTGCCACAGGACTCTCAAAATGGCGGCCGGCTCTTCGGTTTTGGGCCTGGTCCACTAAAATGGCCCTGGGACACCTTTGAACTCGGACGCTTCCCTGATAGGGCTTGGGTCCCATTCTCGAAAGCGTCCCCTCAGCCGTGAAGATTCTACAAAAGTCTTGGGGGCCTCCGACTCCAGCAGGCTTCTGGTGGGGAGCGGCTGCCATGATTGCTCGTGGAATGGCCACGACGGAGCTACGAGATGGTAGTGCTCTCATGCTGACGCCAGCTTTAGTCTGAAACATCCAGAAACACTTTAGACTACCAATTCGATCAGTTCCGGTAGCGCCCCAACATGACCCGGAAGAGAAGAACTTGCCCTCCCCTCTTTGACTGATGGTTCTTCTTGCCTGTCCCCTCTGTTGTCATTTAACAGAACTTTTTGGACTGCTGAAAGGGGTTGTGTTCTGAACGCTGGTTGGTGGAGACATTTTGACTATATTCTTGACCTACGTTGTCGCGTAATGCGTTATATGACACGCCGCGTTAGCGCACCCGGAAGTGATCCGAGGCGCGGCGTGCAGCGCGTAACGTAAGCATAACAGGTCATGTGACTTGTTAATAAAACTTTTCATTGGTTCATTTTGCTTTTGTTATTTTAATGATGAAAAGCTTGGTCATATGACCTAAAAATTACGCTTTTTATTGTTTTCGAACATTATTTTTTTAAAAACATATATGTTATAATATTCCAGGCTAATGTACTTTCCCGGAAAATTTGCAACTGTCCTGCAAGTAAAATATATTCCTTTTTCGAGAAAAAGGGCGTTTCTTCGTTCCATGACGGAGCCGTTGAGTAAAAGAGACTCGGCCTGCTGTCTTAGTCGCCGATACGCCTGATTATCAGATTCTTATCGATCACTTTATGTTGCAGAAATGAAAAACACAACTGCCCTTGACCATTTATCTTTACTGCGTTCCTACATATTATACCTTTTATCCGTCATGTAATTGGACTGCTTTATTTCACTTGCCTTTTACTGATTCGAAAACAGTGACTAAAAGTAAAAACTTTACCAATGTAAATACTACTACCGTGTTTTGTTTTAAAAACCTTTATTGTGAAAATGTCAGTATACAAATACGGGCCTATAACCACGTGGGCCGGCCACGGAGCAAACTGAAATCGTATATGATGAGGAGACATTTACACTGTAGAGGAACGTAACGAGCGGGCCATTAGGTTGCAAGAACAAAGGTGTCTAACAGTTGCGGAATCGGTGAACGTACATTTTGTAATTAAAATACGACAGGGCCACTTACAATAACATTTTCTAGATATACATTTGCGGGCAAGGAGTTACGAGTCCCATTTATACCGGCGCCATTTTGGGCGAGGCCGGGCAGGTCCAAGATATAGTCAAAATGTCTCCACCAACCATCGGCCAGACCAGAACCCCTTTCGGCCCTTTATGCTACAAGATGGTGTCTTCCATTCAGAAAATATTGTTGGCAGCATTTTGAAAGGAAACAGAAACAGCCGTTCTCCTAGTGAGTTTCACATTGTTACATTTAGGAAGAATGTTGAAGAGTAGTATGTGGAAAATCTGAAGCCATTTTTCTACAAACTCTCAATCAGACTTGGATAGAAAAAAAAATCCTGAAGAATGTACAAACTGAAAACCAATTTTTGTCTGTATAGCATCAACAGCAACGCTTGAGTCAGCTTTGTGTCAAGCCGCCATTTTCATTCAATCAATAGCGTCCCCCTGCACACATTCAGGGACCTGGTCGTGTCTTCAGATGAAACGGATTGTAGGAAAAGAAGCAGAAAGGAAAAGGAAAAAAGTTCCGCCGGACCTCGGGAGCCGGCCGCCTATGTCATGTGCGACCTTTGGCCACACCAGGGCAATAGTGAAGCTGCAGCAGGTGCACATAAGCTTCAGACAGTCTTACAAGCACTGCTCAGAAATCTCAACTGAGGCACTCAACATCCAGGACTTGCCATTCGGATCTTGGCGCCTTGTGCTGGTTCCGACCTATTCACACATCGGTCCACTACTGACATCACCTCATAAGCCAACGGGGCACCCCACGCCGACTTTCGGCGCAGCATTGTAGGATGGCCACACCAGTGCGGCAACTTGCTGGACACCACCTCGGTGCCATCCGGATCTCGGCGCGTTCGAGTCACTGTGCCGGAAGAGTGACCGGAACTCAGCTGAACACGCCGTCTTTCGGCGCAGCATTGTAGGATGGCCACACCAGTGCGGCAATTTGCTGGACACCACCTCGGTGCCATCCGGATCTCGGCGCGTTCGAGTCACTGTACCGCAAGAGTGACCGCAACTCAGCTGGACACGCCGTCTTTCGGCGCAGCATTGTAGGATGGCCACACCAGTGCGGCAATTTGCTGGACACCACCTCGGTGCCATCCGGATCTCGGCGCGTTCAAGTCACTGTACCGCAAGAGTGACCGCAACTCAGCTGGACACGCCGTCTTTCGGCGCAGCATTGTAGGATAGCCACACCAGTGCAGCAACTTGCTGGACACTAACTCGGTGCCATCCGGATCTCGGCGCGTTGTGCTGCCTTCGGCCTATTCGCACATCGGTCCGCTACTGACGCCGCCTCACGTGCCAACGGATTTTCTACGCTTTTTGTAGCCCTATGCCGCATAACAGGTCATGTGACTTGTTTATAAAACTTTTCATTGGATCATTTTACTTTTGGTTTCCTAAAGATGGAAGGCTTGGTCATATGACCTAAAAATAACACTTTTCATTGGTTTAGAACATTTTTTTTTCCCAAACGATGAAAGCCCCACCTTGTTTCTGGATCATTCAGACTGAAGCTGGCGTCAGCATGAGAGCACCACCATCTCGTGGCTCCGTCGTGGTCATTCCACGAGCAATCATGGCAGCCGCTCCCCACCGGAAGCCTGCGGGAGTCGGGGGCCCCCAAGACTTTTGTAGAATCTTCACGGCTGAGGGGACGCTTTTCGAGAATGGAGCCCAAGCCCTAGCAGGCAAGCGTCCGAGTTCCAAGGTGTCCCAGGGCCATTTCAGTGGACCAGGCCCAAAACCGAAGAGCCGTCCGCCATTTTAAGAGTCATGTGGCAGGCGCCTATCGCTGCACTGCAAGAGTGGGAGCAACTCAACAACATGGTGAGCGAGACGCTGTAGCCGCAAGAGCGGGCGCAACTCAGCTGAATGGCCGCCACCTGGGGAGGCCTGTTCACGCCGCCTCCCCCACGCCCCCCCCCCCCCCGGGCCGCCGCACGCAAATTTTCGGAGCAGCATTGTAGGATACCAAAACCAGTGCGGCAGTTTACTGGACATCACCTGGGTGCCATCAACATCTCAGCGCGTTCTGCTGCCTTGGGACTATTCGCACAACAGACCGCTACTGACGAGGCCTCCCCCCGCCCCACCCGGGACGCCCCACGCCAATTTTCGGAGCAGCATTGTAGGATCCCAAAACCAGTGCGGCACCCAGGCGACATCACCTGGGTGCCGTCCAGAACTCTGCACGTTGTGCTGCCTTGGGACTATTCGCACAAAAGACAGCTTCTGACCATTGTTGCTTTTTTGGGTGAAAAATGTTTAAATGTTTTTACAGTTTTTGTTCCGTTCATTATAGTTAAATGTTAATAAAGTTTTAAAATCTAACTTTGTTGGAGTGCTATATATCTTTAAAAAATCGAGTGAATGGGGCCTTGAATCGGGTTATTGTCATGTGTGGGCTTTGCAAGTGTACTGCTACAAGATCGGACATTTCAAACTCAAATGCACGTTCTTTTTCTTACCTTTCCGAAGCATGGAGCGCAATAGCAGGCAGAGAAAGGGTGATGCACGTGTTGAACACTGCCTGGCCTGGCAAGTTGCTGGCAGTGCCCCCCCCGCCCGCTCCTGAAAGAGGGCACACACACACCGCCGCCCCGAGTACTTCACAAATCTTTAAAAGACCATGCGCTTGTTCATGAGGCTTAAATGGTTTATCACCCCTTCTAGAACCCCTGCATCGACCCTCTGACGTTTCCTGGAAGAATTAGCACGTAACACAATACCAAGCCCTGTCAGCTGAAACCCCCGAGAAATCATGGGGCATATTATCAAGGGGGGTTATTTCCGCTTTTTGGGCTTTAAAAGCCAAAAAAAAAAGAGATAAAATTATCTCCCTATTACCAAGCTGTCGCTAACACCAGTTAGTGACAGCTAAAAGGTGATAGCGACCATCTTGGGCCCCGCTTTGCATATCAGTGATATTTATCACTAATGACATGCAAAGTGGGCGTGCCAAGATTTTAGCGACTGGAAACAGTCCCTAACCATCGCTATCTCCTATTACCAACTTTTGGAGATATTCGCGCTAAGCGCGAATATCTCCAAAACCTAACACCTGCCCTGAGCAGTTTTAGCCATGTTATCCAATGGGAAGTGGATAACATGGCTAAGAGCATTTGCTGGATAATGCATGAATATCGCTGACTTTTCAACGATATTCATGCATTGCGGCCGTTTTTTATCGCATTTGCGATAAACCTTGCTAATAGCAAGGTTTATATGCGATAAAATTCGCCGATGTGCGGCGATAATTTTTGTCTCTAAACAAGTTAGAGACAAAAATTATCGCTAGTTGTTGGTAATATGCCCCCGGGTTTTGGCTTGCAGGAATCGGGAGGCGGGAGACTAGCACTGAAATCAGTAGTCTCACGCCTGAATCGGGAGGGTTGGCATGTCTGGATACTCTACAGCTGGGGCCATAAACTACATCCGCAGGGCTAGGTGATAGCCTAGGTCCGGCCTGGACAATCGGACACAGAGGAAGAGGAGTGTCAGAGGGTGCGGTAGTGAATAGGGTGAAAGGGAGGTGTCGGGCGGGCACAGGGTGTGATTCTCAGAGAAGAGCAGCGCAGATGGGGGGAAGTATATGGCCCATGCATGAGAGAAACAGCGGGGGTGACCAGTGCGTGGGGGAGATGCTTGCGAGGGTGGGGAGCCATGCTGAGGATCGGCGGCGTGCAGAGAGTGGCCCTGGTCAAGGCATCTAAAATGGCTGCCGTGCACGACAAAATTGTGGCATTGGACAAAAACACAAGATGGCGCAGACAATGTTTATCAATAAGGATTCATTTATAACAAAATATTTACTCGCAGTGACAAAATGGTGGTCAACACTTCCTGATTTCCATCGAATCGAACGTTAACAAACGTCACGCAGCAAAAAAAAAAAAAAAAGCTCACGCACAGAGCAGTTTTTAGCCATGTTATCCAATGGAAGGTGGATAACATGGCTAAGAGCATTTGCTGGATAATGCATGAATATCGCTGACTTTTCAGCGATATTCATGCATTGTGGCCGATGTGCGGCGATAATTTTTGTCTCTAAACAATTAAAACGAAGCACAAAATGGCGAATTCCCGTTTCGCCACCAGTTTGCGGCCCAGTTCGCGGCCCGTGAAGCGCTTCTACCGTGAAAAATCATTTTTTTTTTATTTTCCCCACGGGACCCTTTAATAACCCCAACAACATTCCTAGGGGGTCAAGAGGGGTATACCTTGCCCCCTTTCAATAAATTCCCCCTTCGTTTTTCACCTCTTCTTCTCTCTCGATCCTACCGAGAGATAAGATGGCGGCTGCTCCGGACTGTTTAGAATGTTGACAGACACCGGAGAGCCAATCAGCTTTCTGTTATCCAATGGAAGGTGGATAACATGGCTAAGAGCATTTGCTGGATAATGCATGAATATCGCTGACTTTTCAGCGATATTCATGCATTGTGGCCAATGTGCGGCGATAATTTTTGTCTCTAAACAATTAAAACGAAGCACAAAATGGCGAATTCCCGTTTCGCTACCAGTTTGCGGCCCAGTTCGCGGCCCGTGAAGCGCTTCTACCGTGAAAAATCATTTTTTTTTTATTTTCCCCACGGGACCCTTTAATAACCCCAACAACAATCCTAGGGGGTCAAGAGGGGTATACCTTGCCCCCTTTCATTAAATTCCCCCTTCGTTTTTCACCTCTTCTTCTCTCTCGATCCTACCGAGAGATAAGATGGCGGCCGCTCCAGACTGTTTAGAATGTTGACAGACACCGGAGAGCCAATCAGCTTTCTGCGCGCAAAGTTCCGTTTCGCGAAAAGTAAGCGGACCGGATCGCTGCCCGGAGCGATGTTACAGATATATATCTTGTTTTGAACGTTAATTTCTCAAAAACTACTGGAGCACATATATTGAGACCTAGCAAAGGCACATCGGGCTAACAGTCCCTACAATTTTGCCAAGTTTCGTGCAAATCCATTCAGCCGTTCGAGCTAAAAGTGAGTCCAACCGCCCTATGGAAAAATGAATGGGAAAAACGCGTTTTGGGACCCCCCTTTTTTCTCGGCCCCCCCTTGACGAAACCCCACCAAATTTTCAGGGGCTGCTCAGAAACAAAATGTGCCATTTTCCTGAAAATTTCAGCCGATTCCGTCCACAAACGCCAAAGTTATTAGACATAGAATTTTCAAAAATCCCATAGGGAAAAAATCCTAACTATATATACCTACTGGCGATAGCCAGTAGGTTATATATATATATATATATATATATATATATATATATATATATATATATATATATATATATATATATATATATATATATATATATATATATATTCGGTATGTAAACATCCAAAAAGCCAGCAGCTGGATAGATATATATACTGATTACTGATTCCCCAAATTGCCCTTGGCCTTCGAGAGGGCACACAATGCAGTTCCTAACATCCGGTCTGAGCACCTAGATGCTGCTTGCAATTCTTGCATCCATTTCATTTCACCATTCCCGACGCGTTTCGAGGCAGCATGCCTCTTCCTCATGGGCTGCTGCACAGGGACACTGAAACACTCACCAGTGTTATTTCCATGCTTGCTTTATTGAAAACACCACCCTCAGTGGCCATGGCACACAACAAATGCCGGATGCCATGCTGGTAATTGTGGTCCCAAAGTTGAGTATTAAGTAAGTACCTTAAGTAGGCTCATTGTCTCTGTGTCATCGGGCATTTGTTGTGTGCAAAAGCGTTCTGCCTCGAAACGCGTCGGTAATGGTGAAATGAAATGGATGCAAGAATTGCAAGCAGCATCGAGGTGCTCAGACCGGATGGTAGGAACGGCATTGTGTGCCCTCTCGAAGGGGGTACCAAAATGTGTTTTCCTCATGCAATTTTCCATAGGGACCTTTAGCCAGGCTACAGCCCGAACGGCTGAATGGAATTACACCAAATTTGGCAGAGAGGTAGAATTTGATTTACAGATTGTGCTTTTTGTTAAATGGTGTAAATCCGCTCAGTACTTCCTGAGAAAATTATAGTGATATCTAGAGACGAAGTACAGCATGCGTACCGAAATCCGTACAATTACGAGCACGAGCTGCATGCTGATTGGATGTCAACTGTCTGTCAACACTCCAGACCAGGAAGTGTTGGCAGCCATCTTGTGCCTCGGTAGCGCTGAATCACAAAAAAACAGTCAAACAAAGTTGAAAAATAAGGAAAGGGGGCAGGGTAGAAACATGTTGACCCTCTAGGCCTGCTCAGGGGGTCCCATATGGATCTTTAGGTGAAAAATGTATTTATTTTTTTAATAAAAAAAACCACGTTGTACGCGCATTGTACTCGTACGTGGTGGAAAAGGGAAAAAAAAATAGAAGTTCATTTTATTCTTAATTAGCTCTCGGAGGCCAAATCCAGGGGGCAATTTTTTTCTATAATGGGAGGCTTGGGCTTGGAAGTGTCCAACAGGAGCAAAAGAATGAAAAAAAAAAGTTATGTCGAGGACAGCGATGCTCCTGCTTCCTGCGTTTTATCAGGTCAATAGACTTTCCTATAACACAAAAGTTTATTGCAATAAATGTATAGAATTTTAACTTGAGCAAAATCAGGACGAATTTGTGGGTGTGAACTACTTGCCGAAAATGCTGGTGCAGCAGTTGATGTGTTTGGTGCAGCAGCAGGTGGGTTGTCCTTCAATGTCTGTGTTGCAGCTCGAGCAAAGTTGTTGGGGTGTAAGTTCTTCACATGTCGCTCCATATTTGCTGTGCCAAAGGAGTATTTTTGAGATGGATCACCCCTTGAAAGAGTTTGGAAAATTTTACAGGTTACTTTTGGAGCATTAACCGTTTTTTGCACATCTGGAAAAGTAAGAAACTGCCAAATTAGAGCTTCTTTCCTCTTCTTTGGAGGTACTTTAGGAATGAAATATTCCTCTGAAGAATGGCTGGAAGACGAGTCCAGTGCTGTTATTATGGTAAACTTCGTTCTATTTGACAAGATTCTCAGAAGAGATGCTTCTTCTTAGAAAGTCAAAGTAGAATTATTAAAATGGGACAGAAGTTTTAACAGTTGTAATAGGAAGTGTTATGAACCAATCAAATCTCTTCTTTTAAAGTCTCATGGCTTTGCGTGTGCTTACGCTGTGATTACGGTGCTCTTACGATGCGAGTACTCATGACGTTTCACCGCGATTTGTGTAATTGCTTTTAAAAGTAAGATAGGATTATTGGAACATTAAAAAAATGTTTTCATAATTATCCTAGATAATGTCTTCTGTTAGTATGTTCAATAAACACATAAATATATGTTTTTAAACATTAAAAACATTTGCGTCTTTGTGTACAGGGCGGCGTATATGACGTCACACGGAAGCTTTGATGCGACGTGTAACGTGAAAGCGTATTCGTAGCGTATGCTGAGAATGATTAGCAGTGCAAACTATGGTGCGATCACTCTCTCACTGTCAAATCAGAGCACAGGGCGTGCTATGAGAATGGTTAGAAGTGGTCACTCATTGGAGATCCGATTCAGCTGTGTGGCTTATCCATGGTATCATAACGTTACTTTTTAGCTTGTTTAAGTTTGAGGTTTTCATGAAATACTATGCTATGGGCAGATATGGATCTTTAGGCAGAGCTTATCTGCATGAAGCTTAGTTAACCCCTTAAGTGCTGCCTCGGTGCGTTGGCCGACGGCAGCACTACCTCCCCAGTGCTGCGCACGACCATTGGACGTCCATTCAGCACTAGTTCCAATGGACAGCGCAGCACTGGGGAGGGATGTTTAATAGCATCTATGAGGTTATTATCATTTACATATAGGTGCCTGAAGGAGGGAAAAAAAGTCTATGTGAATGGCGAGGATTGCACAATAGCACCAGATCACTCCTTATTTTGTAGACACATACAATTGCATTGCTCTTGTAATGAAGATGCGCCTAATTTGGCCTGAGTTTTGAAAGGCACTCCGACACCTGCTATCATACCAACGTTCAGTTTACTGGAAACATGAGTTATTTAATTTGAAATAATGCAGATTGTAGTGCAATGTTAGCAGGCATGGGTTACATGATTACGGTAACTGAGCGTGTGGTTTGCTATAAAAAAGTTGTGTTTACTCCTCTGCATGGGAAGCTGGATGTTTCCATCTGGCCGTCGAATCCGACCTTGAAAGAAGAGTCAACCAAATGAGCAGTATATGAGCACTATTGTCTCAAAAAGAGGTCACTCTTACATCTGCTAGAGAAACATTTGTCCTTCATGTAGCAAACACCCGCACAGAAGTGTATGATTTATTAAATACAGACGTGCCTCTGTATTTTGGGGAGTTAATTCAGAGTATCTTTAATGCGTCCTTGACTACGGTGTTACCTTACTTTTTTAATGTTAGAAGCAGTGCCCTTGTGACTTCTTTTCAAAGTATATTTGATGTCTTCTCAGCATTTTTTCATTCGATGTTTTCCAGCATCATTAGTGAATTCCGCTTAATACTCGTATTAGTTGCTGGTGTGCTTTTATAAATTTGTTTACTTAAATATGGATGCACACCCTGCAGCACACGACAATATGTCCCGGCTGTTGCTGCTCCGTAACCAAATGTTTAGTTATTACAGAGCGGTGCCTCTGGCTACATTGAGTGCAGCTTATGGATTATCGTTTCGATTTTCCTTTTTCACATGCGTTTAACCTGTCTTTCATTGCCTGAGCTGCGATTTCGACTGAGCCCTGGATTTGTGTCTTTGCGGTACGGTGTCTCCCAACGCGAATTATGACCAGCTGATGAGCCCCTTAGTGGTTCATGACTTGCTCTGTTCTGGCGGTGGGATTATGGCTTTAGCAGCTATACATGGAATAATGGGATGTTGGAATGTTTTTGCAGCGGCGCATGACTTCTTGGCACGCAGTTACATTGAAGATGACCCGAGTTTTCCTCTGATGGTGATAGAGGCTCCGGTCATTGAGGAACATGTATGTTCATTCTCACTATTGAATTAGATGGCTGAAATGTTTTCAGATGAGAACAATGATTTCCTCTTGGAGGCTGTTGCTTCATACTGTGCTTATACGCTGTTGGATTAAGACTCTTTGATTTTTCTACCTATTCTTTATTATTTAGTTACTGTTTTCTATCAAACAGCGAATAATTTTTTATGCAAATTTGAACTTGACTCTGCTTTTCAGGCTTGGACTCTGTATTCCTAATTCGCCCAGGTTTATATCACGTGCTTCGATCGAGGGAGGATGTCGTGGGCTGAGCCTTGCACTCACACCATATTAGTTAGCATGGGTTTATTAGAAGGTTAAACACCATTTTTGCTTTCCGGCTCTGCTTTGCACACGACACGCACTTGTGATATTGTTTAGGGAAGGCTGAGTATTTTGTTTCACATGAGAATAACTTGTTATGCTACATTTCTAGACTGCCTCGCTAGTTTAGTTTGTATAGTGAGAGCATGGAGCATCAAGGTTATCTTAGATACTGTGTCTGTTATTCGGAATGATCCTCGCACGTTCGACCTATGACACATATGCAGCTGTCAATCAATCAATCAGGAGTTTGTTAAAGCGCGACTACTCACCCGTAAGGGTCTCAAGGTGCTAGGGGTGGGGGTGTGGGGGGGTGCAGGTTCCATTCCATCAAGGAGGGGGTCTGTCGAAGAGCCAGGTTTTGAGGTTTCTTGCGAAGATGGGGAGCGATGTTGTCTGTCTGAGGTGGAGCGGAAGGGCGTTCCATGCTTTGGCCACGAGGAAGGAGAAGGAGCGGCCCCCCGATCTGGTCTTTCTGGTGCGGGGGACCACGGCGTAGGAAAGCTGGGCTGATCGTAGGGTCCTTTGGGGTGCGTGGAATTTGAGTCGGCTGTTCAGGTATGCTGGTCCGGTGCCGTGGAGGGCCTTGTGTGCGTGGGTGAGCATCTTAAAGGTGATTCTCGCC
The DNA here is from genome assembly GCF_964263255.1 of Lissotriton vulgaris. NCBI lineage: Eukaryota > Metazoa > Chordata > Amphibia > Caudata > Salamandridae > Lissotriton > Lissotriton vulgaris. Next base: position 81,848 of record NW_028246864.1, read on the forward strand.
TCGACGGGGAGCCAGTGGAGTGTGCGCAGGTGCTGAGAGATGTGGCAGTGTTTTGGCAGGTTGAGGACCAGTCTTGCGGCGGCGTTCTGGATGTTCTGTAGCTTGCGGATAAGGTTTTTGTTTATTCCGGCGTAGAGTGCGTTGCCGTAGTCAAGTCTGCTGGTGACCAGGGCGTGAGTGACTGTCTTTCGGTGTTCGAGGGCGATCCATTTGAAGGTCTTACGAAGGAGGCGGAACGTGTGGAAGCAGGAAGATGAGACCGAGTTGATCTGGCAGTCCATTTTGAGCTCGGAGTCCAGGATGATTCCCAGGTTGCGTGCGTGGTCTGTGGGGGTTGGCGGGTTTCCGAGGGCGGTGGGCCACCAGGTGTCGCTCCAGGCGTCGGGGTTTGGGCCCATGGTGAGTACTTCTGTTTTGTTGGTGTTTAGTTGAAGGCAGCTGTTTTTCATCCATTTGGCGACGGCTTCCATGCCTTCTCGAAAGTTGCGTCTGGCGGTGTTGGGCTTGTTGGATAGGGAGAGGATGAGCTGGCATATGACACGATGTTGAGTCCGTAGGTTCTGACGATGGGGGCAAGTGGAGCCATGTAGACGTTGAAGAGCGTCGGGCTGAGGGAGGAGCCATGGGGGACTCCGCAGGTGATCGGTGTGGGGTCTGAGAGGAAAGGGGGGAGTCTGACCTGCTGCGTCCTGCCGGAGAGGAAGGAGCAGATCCAGTCGAGGGCCTTGTCCTGGATTCCTGCATCGTAGAGTCTGCGTATTAGGGTGCGGTGGGAGACTGTGTCGAACGCCGCTGATAGGTCGAGGAGGATGAGGGCTACTGTTTCTCCTTTGTCCAGTAAGGTGCGGATGTCGTCTGTTGCGGCGAGGAGGGCGGTTTCCGTACTGTGTTTTTTTCTGAAGCCGGATTGGGAGGAGTCGAGGATGTTGTGTTCTTCAATGAATGTGGCGAGTTGGCTGTTGATGGCTTTCTCGATGACTTTTGCTGGGAACGGGAGCAGGGAGATGGGTCTGTAGTTTTTGAGGTCGGTGGGGTCCGCTGAGGGTTTCTTTAGGAGGGGGTTGACCTCGGCGTGTTTCCAGTCGACGGGGAACGAGGCGGTCGCCAGGGAGCGGTTGATGGTTTGGTGGAGCATGGGTGCGATGGTGTTGGCAGCTCTGTTGAAGATGTGGTGGGGGCAGGGGTCCGTGGGGGCCCATGAGTGGATTGACTTCATTGTCTTCAGTGTGTCTTCGGTGGTGAGGGCTGTCCAGTCATCAATCGCTGGTTTCCGGGTGTCGGGGGTGGTTGGTGAGGGTTCAGTGTGTTGGTTGTCTTCGTCGAAGTTGTCGTAGATGCTCTTGATTTTGTGGTGGAAAAAGATGCTGAGTTTGTCGCAGAGGTCTTGTGAGGGAGGGTTGTCGGTAGACTCGCTGGTGGGTTGGGCGAACTCCTTGATGATGCTGAAGAGTTCCTTGCTGTTGTGTGCGTAGGTGGAGATTCTGTCTTCAATCGCTTTTTTCCTCGTTTCTCTGATGAGTTGATGGTGGGCATTGGTGGCGGCTCTGAAGTTGTTGTGGGCTTCTATGGATTTGGTGTTTCTCCAGGCCTTTTCAAGGCGGCGGCATGTGCGCCTGGACTCTCGAAGTTCGGTGGTAAACCATCTGGCTTTCTTGGCACGGGTATTGTTTTTCTTGAGGGGGGCTATGGTGTTGGTGCTGTCCGAGATCCATCTATGCAGGGTTTGGGCTGCGGTGTTGGGGTCGTCGTTTTCCGCGATGGTTGGGGTGGAGTTGTTGAGTGAGGAGGTGAGCTGGTCATCGGTGATTTTGGTCCAGTTTCTTTGTGGAAGCAGGTGCTGGTGTCTGTGGATGGTGGGTGTTCTGAAGGTGAAGTGGACGCAACGATGGTCGGTCCATGGGAGTTTGGTGGTGTGGCTGAAGGTGATGGAGTTTCCTGTAGTGAAGAGGGGGTCGAGGGTGTGTCCTGCTGAGTGCATGGGCTCGGTCACGATCTGGCGGAGTCCAATGTTGTGGAGGTTGTCCAGGAGGGATGTGGTGTTGGGGTCCAGTTGATTGTCGAGGTGGAAGTTGAGGTCTCCCAGCAGGGTGTAGTTGGTGGATGCGATGGCCTGCTGGGAGATAATGTCCATGATGGAGTTGGCGAAGGGTCCGCGGGGTCCAGGGGGTCGGTAGATGAGGGTTCCTCGGAGGGCGGCGGTGGGGCTGGCCAGTATCTTGAAGTGAAGGTGTTCTATCAGTTCTGTGGACTCGTCAGGGAGTGTGCTCAGGCGGAGGCTGGATTTGTGGACGATGGCGATTCCTCCTCCTGGGTGGATGGGGCGGTCCTTCCTGATCTGATACTGGCGCGTTTAATGATGTATTGTGGAGGCATAATTACACACAGTTGGAGAACATTTGTATCCTGACAGTTTATGCAGAACTCAATGTGATCCACTACTGCTGAGTACCAGAGGTATAGGGCCATCCATGTAATCCTATGAGTCCTTCTGTAGTTATAAACTAACCTGGTAGGTAGGGAGGGTGAAATGTAGGTATATTTTAAACTTGTTTCCCTTTAGCAATATAAGATGCTTTCTCCCTTTGTATTTTATGGAATAGTAACAATGCTGACAACCTTGTTTCTGATAATATGTTTTGTAGTATTATCTAAGGTACTGCGCATGAGATTACAGCGTTAGAAATAAACATTTCAAACTTGCACGTGTCTTTATTTACTCCATGTTTTGGACTGCTGTAAGATTATAACGAAAGAGTGTGCTTTTTATCCACCTTACTTAAGGTAATCTAAGTCGCATATTCTGGGTTGACTAGTCATTGATGTTTTTGCTATAGGACGAAGAACCAATGAGTCACTGATTACTTGTCTGGTAGGGGGTTTGGGTACTAAGGTGGGTTTTGGTACACCGTATTTCATTGAGGTCCTAAGTCTTTATGCACAGTTCTGTGTAGGTCCAGAATTCCTGCAACAGTAGTTACAACAAAAAGGCTCGATAAAGGGCCTCAAGTTTGAATAAGAATATGAAATTGAAGAATAATTGATACCCCAGCCAAGAAAGGAAGCAAGTGTGCAAATTTACTGTGCCTTCGGCTGGGGTACTTGTTACAATAAAAATGCTCGATAAAGGTCTGCACTTTGAATAGGAATATGAAAAGGGAAAATATCCTGGCGGTTCTGTGAAAATTAAGGCAGTAGCAACGGGGCCCACGACTCGGAGGGGAACCACACACCCCCCATCCAGCTTCACTACTACTCCTCCTGTTTCCCGCTCCCCGGGAAACGCTCAAAATTTGGAACTTTGCCGCACACGCAGAGGAGCGGACCACAAAGCCAACAAGGCATCGGTGCACTGTCACCTCCTCCCGCAACGCCCTGCCCAGGTGCATTTAAGCAGCACCTCCACGGCGTTCAGCGGGAAAATATCCTGGGGGTTCTGTGAAAATGAAGGCAGTAGCAACGGGGGCTATGACGCGGAGGTGAACCACACACCCCCCATCCAGCATCACTACTACTCCTCGCGTTTCCCGCTCTGCAGGAAATGCTCAAAAATTTTGAACTTTGCCGCACATGCAGAGGAGCGGACCACAAAGCCCACAAGGCATAGGGGCACTGTCACCTCCTCCCGCAACGCCCTGCCCAGGTGCATTTAAGCAGCACCTCCACAGCGTACTGCGGGACGTGCCGGGCGAAGCCCGGGCCAAGGGCGGGCCCGTTAAAGCCTGTTCAAGACAGGACAAGGACGGGACGGGCAATCCCTCTAACAATTGATGTATCAGCATAAGTTTAATGCTCTGCAATAGACCCCAGGTGTGATATACACTGTATGCCAATATATTAGAGTGATACTCTGTTTCCTGCAAGTATGGCTGCCTTGCCGGAAGAAGGAATAGCTGGCAGAAAATCTACTGGAGGTTCACTAATGGCCACTTTAGATAATTTCCTCATTAGGGTATCATCAGTCCTGGCAAAGGATACAGAAGTTACAGAGAAAAGATTATCCTTGGATACAGCCTTTGACAAAAGATCTTCCATAGGCCCCCTGGCTAGGGCTAGATCGCCGATAAGCCAAAATGCTGACTCCTAGGGAACGCTTCCTCCATCGGGAGTGGAAGCGAGAACCTTATCACCTCAGCCAGTGATCATTCTGGATACATGTGAGATTTCTCCCAGGAGCAGGGGTCTTGACAGTGATGCAGATAGAGCCCCATTCCCTAACATGAGAACTCGGTCGGCATGCCAAGCAAAACAAGGATTGGCTCAGCAGAATGGGGGGCGCCAGCAAAAAGAAAGCGTCCTGGGACCCAAACACATGCTAGGGGAAGAAAAGCAAAAGGCGCAAAAAACACTGTTCCCGTAGAGGATCCAGTGGTAACTCCACCAACTAGCTCCATACAACCTGGATTATTTGGCAAAGATGGGTATGGTAGCCACCCGGAAACTGTGGGGGAGAAAGCATACCTGGATTTGGGCCCTCTGTTCTGGAAAAGACTGGAGGGTACCTTCAAGAAGATATGTCACCCAATACATGAGTGGCTGGACTCTATAGAAAATAGGTTTGTGTGTCTTGAACTCTCGCTTGTACAAGCCCAAAAACAGGCAGGACTAAGGCACAGTGCCACAATTGGTAGGCCGAAAACACCTTTAGCTCATAGCATAACTGATTCTAGTATTGGTGCGGTGATGGCGGGGGGGATAATTCTGTCCAGTCTGGCAAAGGGGTGACCTCTGTTATCCCTCGGCCTCCTACCTCGGAGGGGGTGGGATTATAGCACAGACTAATAGAACTACCCAGACCATCTTGGTACCCAATGTTTTACCCCCGTTTCAAAATCAGACAGGGGCTGGGACAACAGCAGTGAGCAATGGGCTAAACAAAGGAGATGGCAGCAGTATGGTAGTTAGACAGCAACATTTGCCTTCTTTGCCTAAGGTACATAATGATACCCCCTTACTCTATATTGATCTCCCTCCCCAATCAGCCCCTTATGTGGTAGTTTTGGTTGGGGTTCCACCAGTAGCCCAGGGAACCGGGAATCATATTTAGATCTTAAGCATACGTGTATTTTCTGGCTTAATAAATCTCGCCCATTGCCAACTAATATCCGAGCAGAGATCCTGGGTGTTAGGAGAGTCAACTGGATAGGGTGGAGATGTAAGACATTGGCAGGGGATTGTATTATTATTAATTTTAGAGACCAAAGGTGTGTCAATCACATTTGTAATTGGCAACAAAATGATCAGTTCCTTGGGATTCAAGCACTCCCCCTGACTTACTTTTATGACCCTCCAGCTTCCTTTGAGAAGGACATTTTTGCACAGGGTACTGCACCAAACCCCTGTCCATTGGGGAACGTGAGGTTGTTTAATAGATTTCAGGCTCTGTCGGGGCTGGGGGATTGCGAATGACATCATGCACACCTAAGGTCTGTTTCGTGCAGCAGAGATGGGGGCAATAGGGAGGGGGTAGATTTGAGGTTAGGGTTAGTGTCCGCTCAGGGCAGTAGGTATGTAGGGGAGGAGGATGGTGGTCAAAATGCTATTTGTGTCATAAATGTAGAGGTGGGCAAAGAAGTTCGGCCATTGGAGAGCCAGATCTCTGCATACCAAGGCCCTAGTGACTCTCTTGTACAAGGAGATCCGATTTTAATTTTTAATGGGCCAGTATGCCAGACATCTCTTATTTCATGGAAAGTGGCGGGAGTGGGGACCAAACTTAACTCGCCTGTCTGGCTGGAATTCATTGATCGATTTGATGTTTGCCTGTTTCAGGAGGCTTGGGCGGTTGAACCTGTGTTTAAAGTGGGCTATCTGAATTTTTTTGTACCTGCAGTCAAAAAACATCAGGGGCGTCCTACGGGGGGGCCTGGTGATATGGGTCAGGCAGAGTCTTAAATGCCATACCCAGATGCTCCCTGTGACAAGTAGTGATATACTTGCCGTTAGGCGCAGCTTCCCAGGAAATTTAAAAATGTATATATATAATGTTAATGCAAGGGGGCTTCCAGGTGGCAAGAAATCTGATGTTGTAACAGAGCTGGATATATTACTGCAGGCAACTCCCCTTAATATATTACCATTGATCGCAGGGGATTTTAACACCAGGTTCGAACCCCTTGGTCTGGACGATACGCACCTAACAGAGGAGGAGGATGGTAGGTGGGGAGTTCCTCAACTTGGTACTAAACCTATAAAAAATGGACAGAGGCCGCAATACAGATGAAGGGCCTCTGTATGGGGAACCAGTTGAGGGCTGCCAACGGGCGCACATTGTCAGATAAGATGGGAAAGGAAACTTTCGATAATGGTGTAAGAACAAGTAATATTGATTATTTACTTGTCCCACTTAAGTTGTGGTCTACTCTTCTTGATATGGAGGTAATAGCTCGCATTGAGATTGACCACAATCCCCTGACCGCGGTGTTTAATCTGGGACTACATAAAGTGGATGAGGCCACTGGGGGAATTATCCTCCCCGATTTGGTATTGTCAAACGACCAGCACCATCTTAAGTGGTGCCAAATTTTGGGGCATCAGAAAATCATTTCTGACATCGAGGCAGATCTGGAAGGGGCATTAGCAGCTATGGAAGAGGCCACCTTGTATGGTCCTTCCCATAAACTTTTTATGGAGCCTCAAGATAGGTTTTTTGCCAAACTGAAAATATATTTCTGTAAACCTACCTTAGGTAATAGAACCCAAACCCGAAAAGCGGAGAGCTGGTATGATGGCTTTTGCCACCAAGCTAGGGGAGAGTTGGGCCATGCATTAAAGACTAAAGATTTTAGCAAAATAAAGCAGGCCAGTGCAAACTATAGGCATAAACAACATATAGCAAAAAAGGATTGGGAAGAGAGTAGGTGGCAGGACCTTACAATGGAGTGCAAGGCTAAAAATCCCAAACTCTTTTGGGATATTTTTAAATGGGACAGGGGAGGGCACCGTGAGATCCCTCAAAATAATGTTGACCGAAACTTATGGGTTGATTATTTTAGGCCCAAATATGCTAGCAGCGTAGCTGGCAATAGTGAGGGGGCGTTTGTCCATACTTTTTACAATAAGGCCACCTTCACTGTAGGAGAAGTGGATAGGGCGCTAGACTTAGTCAACTAGGGACGTGCTACAGGCATGGACTGTGTCCCCGATGACCTATTTCTAAACAATGGAGGCAGTTGGCCGATTTATATTCTGCATGTGGCGAATGCCATAGCCCAAGGGGTGGAAGTACCTAAATCGTGGAAAGGTGCTGAAATAGTGCCGGTGTATAAAAAAGGGGACAAGTCGACAGCAGGTAACTACAGGCCAATAAGTCTGATCGACTCTATCCAAAAAATTGTGGGGCGGCTTGTTTTGGGTAAAATTCATCCTGGATGGATGATGATAACATTCTGAGTCACCTCCAGGCTGGCTTTCGCCCAAAAACAAGCACCGTAGATCGTACCATGGTTCTGGAGAAGGGCACCTTGTATGCCGTCTTTGTCGACCTAAGGGCGGCTTTTGATCTTGTTCCACGTAATATCCTGTGGCAAGTTCTTGTGGGGCTAGGGATGGCACCTGAGCTGTTGAGCTTAATCGTCCGCCTACATGAGGATACGTTCACTCGGGTTCGGTGGGGTCGCCAGGGGGAGGTTACGGAAACTTTCCCTGTTGAGCGGGGTGTGAGGCAAGGTTGCATAATGGCGCCTACCTTGTTCTCGCTCTTTGTGAACGGGATGGCAGAGTTCCTCACCCTGGTCCCGACCGATGCCCCCGTGATGTATGGTGAGCGGGGGCATGTTCGCGGACGACACCCTGATTATTTAAAAAACGCCAAGTGGGCTCCAGCGTGCCTTAAAGCGTTTTGAAGACTTTTGTCTGGAAAGGGGCCTTGAAATAAACACAGCAAAAACAAAGTTTATGGTTCTTACTGGCCGTATATCCTCTGGGCCTGCTAGACCTTTCAGGGGGATGATATATATGAATGGTTCCCCGTTGGAGCAGGTTGATGCCTTTACCTACCTGGGAGTTACCCTCCAGAGAGATCTGGGGTGGACCAGCCAATTAGACATAGCAGTGTTAAAGCATCGCCAGCAGGCTGGCATTCTTCTGAAAAGGTTTAATTCTTCAACAACAAAGCCCATTAGCCCATTACTGGAAGTATATGGGATGAAGGTGTTAAGTTCGGCCCTTTATAGTGCCGAACTTTGGGGTTTTCAGAATTTGAGAAACTTGATGCTAGCAGAAAATGAATTTCGGCGAAAAGCAGCTAGCGTTCCTATAAGTACCCCGCTAACACCTCTTATGTGGGACCTTGGGAAAAAAGCGGTCCAAGATCTTGCCTTTCTGCAGCCTTTGCTGTACTGGCGCCGCTTATGGACCACAGATGAGTTACAGCATCACGCACAGGGCCTGAGGGAGATAATGGCTAAGGATGTTTGTCAAAAAATACACTGGCTGAAGGCCATTCGGACCCTATTATCTAAATTGGGAATGAGGGAATTATGGGATGACCCGGTAAATGCTGCATTCCCTTCCAAGAAAATTTTGAAAGAAAAGTATTGGGAGATGGTGAATGCAGAAGTTTGTACAAAGGGCCTCTCCTCACAATTATTAGGACGCTTTCTGGAGTTTAAGGCCCAGCCGAAGCTGGAAATATATTGGGATGCCATAGAGAAACAACAGGACTGCAAACTCTATTTTCAACTTAGAGTAGGCTCCCTTCCACTAAGGTCATTTACAGCTAAATGGGCAGGTGAAAACGGTAATGATAAATGCCCTAAGTGTGGGGAGGAACAAGAGACAATAAGTAATTTCCTCTTTTTCTGTCCCTTGTATACTGCCCCTAGAGTAATGTGGGTCAAGTCAATTTGTAAATTGCTTGGCACGCGCAGATATGCAGAGGCTTTAAGAATCCTATGTACAGATTCTAGTCCACTAATTGCTATTGCTCTGGCCAAATTTCTGAAATGGGCATGGATAATTTGCACAAGATTTATTGCGGCTGAGATCTGAATATTAAGTACCTATCACTCTTATTTAGTTGTAAATATGGGGGTTGCTTTATCTATACGAGTTTTATGCAATATTACCCTGGACTGAATGAAAATTGATGGATGTTATCACGAGGGGGTTAACACACACTTGCCGCCGGCAGCACCACAACAGCCTGCAGCACATCCGTCCATTTACATGCCAAACGCGTTTCGGGCGTCATCCCGCCCTTGATCACTGGCTGTAACAACGAGAAACAGAGGCTGATTGTATGCACATGATTTATAGAGTAACAAGTTCCACCCATGTGGGTGTGGCAAAGTTGCATTCTGGTCTCAGCAGTCCGTTGCCCAAACTTTGATCGTGCTAAAACCCCAGTGGGCACCTCTGATTTGTCATTGCTTCACAATGTCTTACCCCAGTGGGTGGAAGGAAATGTCATGCAGCGCCCTCATGCTGCCAATATATACCAACGGCTCAGGCCCCCCTCGTTCTGTTCACTGCAGAAGATGCTGAGCAGTGTAGATCCACTAGTTTCAGCGGCGGGACCTTCCGCGACAGGACTAGCCGCATTAAATTCTTTCCAAAAGTTGCCAAGTTGGAAGGTCACTCACGAGGGGGTTAACACACACTTGCCGCCGGCAGCACCACAACAGCCTGCAGCACATCCGTCCATTTACATGCCAAGCGCGTTTCGGGCATCACAAATTGAAATGGAAACTGCGCCAAGAGTTGAAAATAGCAAAATATGCACTACCAATTTCAAACCTCGGTCAAAATTTGTCCCAATCATGCCTAGAGATGGAATAGACATCTACCATGAACAAATCACGAAAGAACTCAAAGAACTAAACATGGCTATAAACAAACCAAAAAACAGAAAGAAAAGAAAGATGGAAACAAGATATAAACAACTGATGAGCAAGCTATCCAAGAATAGACAAGTGGTGATACGAAATGCTGACAAGGGGGGCAACCTAGTAATTTGGAAAAAATCAGACTATTTACTAGAAGCCCAAAAACAATTAATGGACCAAGACTGTTACCGCAGATGTGATCAAAACATACTAAAATTGACAAATGAGAAATTATATGCGAAATTACTAGCCTTGAAGAGCAAAGGTCTGATAAACAAGGAAGAATTCTTATTTTTGAAAAATAACACTCCAACAACTCCAGTGCTATATTTCATACCCAAACTTCATAAGAATCAATCAAACCCGCCCGGGCGACCAATCATCTCCGCAATTAACAGCCTAACGGAACACATGTCCCAATATATCGACCACTTTTTACAAGAATACGTCCAGAGACTACCCTCATATTTGAGAGACACAGGGGACTTTTTGGCCAAAATTAAGGACCTAAAATGACAATCAGATTTCCTGTTGATAACTATGGACATTACCTCGTTATATACGAGTATTAGTCATAGAGATGGCATGCGGGCAACAGAATTCTATCTTAAACAAAGAGATGCAGTATATGTTGAACACAGTAGAATGCTGCTAGATATGATGGAGTTCTGTTTGCATAACAACATTTTTCTTTTCCAACATATGCTATACCAACAAATAAGAGGCGTAGCTATGGGGGCCAGTTTCTCCCCTAGCTACGCCTGTCTGCATATGGGGTGGTGGGAGGAACTGGTCCTCCATAGAAACTTTAACAACACACTAAATGACCATGTGAAATGTTGGTGGAGGTATATCGATGATTTGTTTGTTATATGGAAAGGCACGAAAATGGAAGCTGAAATATTCATAGATAAACTTAATCAAAATGACATCAACTTGAACTTTACTGCAGATATCAGCCCTACTAAAGTGACATTCCTAGATGTTGAGGTTTATATAGAAAATGGCAATTTGGAGACAAAAATGCATAGAAAGCCGACAGCGGTAAACTCCATTTTACATGCGACCAGCCACCACCCAAAACATCTAGTAGAAAGCATTCCGTACGGAGAAATGTTACGGATTAAACGTACATGTAGCACACAGCAAGAACTATTAAAAGCACAAGAATCTAGTAAAATCAGATTCTTAGAACGTGGATATTCTAGAGTATGCATTGAAAATGCAATAAAGAAAAGCAACGAGGTAGACAGAACTTCACTCCTAAAAACAGCATTAGCCAAGGCAAACACAGAAGTACCTAAAACATCTATACAAAAAGAAGATGAGTTCAGAATGATTGTAAGCTACAATAAACAACACAGAGAAATTAGACGTATCATTCAGAAGAACTGGCCATTGGTAAAAAATGACCCAGTATTAGGTCCACATTTGCCAAAAAAGCCAACGGTCACCCACAGTAGAGCGCCAAATATGAGAGACCGTCTAGTAGTAAACAATCCGGTAGAAATCCCTAAAAAGAACTGGTTCAACCAGAGGAAAGGATTTTACAAATGTCAAACTTGTAAAGCTTGCCTAAATGGGGTGAATAAAAAGAGTTTTGCCTTAGCATTTGGGAAAGGTGACCAACAAATTAAACACATGCTAACGTGCAAAACTGAATACGTGGTCTATATCCTCGAATGTCCCTGTAAGTTAAAATATGTGTGAAGTACGAAACTACAGGGACACAAAAGAATATTGCAACACATACGTGCAATCAAGAATAAAGATCCAACTTACCCAGTTGCCCGTCATTTTAATGAGAAACACCAGGGAGATGTCAGATTACTCCAATACTATCTAATTGACACCATACCCCCAAGTAAGAGAGGGGGACCGGGATGAAAAACTAAGAAAACTGGAAACTAGCTATATATTGAAGCTAGATTCCAAACATCCTTATGGGCTAAACTTAACAGAAGACTTATACACTGGCCTATAAAAATAGTCAAAGATTATGTAACATCAATAATCTGAATGATGAGTAATTCAGAAGTGATAGAAGAGAACTACCTATACACATATAGTATAGAAACATAATGAAAACCGATGTAATCTCATAAGAAATATAAGTGTACTTAGAAAGAAATGGCCTCAATAATAACAAAAAATGGAAAAATAACAAAAAAGATTTTTTAATTGTAACTTTTTTTAGTAACAATCATAATAGTAAAAAAACTTTTGGTTGTTGGTTGCAACATTATAAATAAATTTCCTTTTTTTTCATCATCAGGGTTTGCACATTAACGATGTGAGTTCACTTTTCTTTTCTGTTTCACCAAACACCTATCCTTATCAGAGGCCTCTGAGTAGGATTTTTAGATTACGCTATAAACTGTCAAAAACATACATCTGGCCCCCAAAAAAACCCAAAGATACCGTAAATATGTGACAAACATATACAGAAAAGCGTAAATTCGCAAATGCGTTCGTGCACTTCTGGTATTGAAACCGACAATGATATATCTCGAATAAAAAATAGAGCTTGTGAGAAAAAATGGTTTTTTAACAAATGTATATATTTATTTATTTATATATTTATAACATTCAAGATCCAGGAGATATACAAAATATCCCTTAGATGCTCTATGGTATTTATACCGTGATGAATTGTACTGTATTGCGAATTTTGCACAAGATCATATGTAACTTTTGCATAGATGTGTACATATTTTATCTAGGGGTATCTTTTGTGGTATTTATACCGAAATATTAATTTGCATAACTTGCACATTCAAAATGCGGATTTGCACAAGAAAATAGGAAAATAAGAAAAGCTAATATTTAAATGTATAATATAATATTGTACATGCAAATGAATTACAGCTTGTCAATGAGCCAGATAATGTAAAACATGGCAGCAGTACAGCGTTATTTGCACAGCTTTGTAAAAAGGAGCACGGTCACTTTTGCATCACAAAAAAGAAAGAAAAAATGTTAATGTTGGTATATAAGAAACCAGGTGACCATATACTGTGTCATGTGATCAAGGTACGTCAGTACTGAAACGCGTAATGGCCGACTGAGTAACAGCTCAATAAACCAACTAACTTGTACACTTACCTGGGTCTGTGCTCCACGTTTCTTTTCGAGAGGAGAGAGCGCCTGCATCCTGCTTGTGGAGTGGAGTGGCAGAGATATATTTGACACCCACCATGACGTCTGGAGGAAAACGGTGGTCGGGAGAAATTGCTTCTCCTGTCTGGGCGACTGGGATTCCTGTGCCTGCCCACGCTAATGGACTCTGTGCGGAGTGGTGGTAGCGATGAAAGTGGAGACCAGAGGGAGAACTGGACGTTGGTGACTTCTTACCTCCCGGCTGGTTCGTGCTTGGCGCCTGTCATCCAGTGCTAATTCCAGCGTATTTCCCTGAATGCGCATCCCTGAAAACCTACGATGCACCATATTGAAGCATTGTGGGTCTTGTAGTACTCCCACACAGGACTACATGGGTGTGCCTATAAGGGGGCGGAGCAAGGCACATAAATCATCATGGAGACAGGACTATTCTTGACACAGCACTTACGTTTGGAGAGGGGCGCCGAAGAAGGCCCACAAGCCGAAATGCATCCGCCAGAGTTCTCACCGAAATAAAGTGCTCTCTTTGAATCTCACCTTGGGTCACTACTCTTTCTTTTGGAGGAGGCTGTTGCTATTTTACTTTGCGTCATGCCAGAACGCAATTCCTAGTGCACCCACGCTGCTCAAGTGGTTCAAACGGCCTGGCAAGCTCCCTCGAGCATTCCTGTTGGACTGTGTTAGCAGTTTTCGTTTGACACCCACCATGACGTCTGGAGGAAAACGGCGGTCGGGAGAAATTGCTTCTCCTGTCTGGGCGACTGGGATTCCTGTGCCTGCCCACGCTAATGGACTCTGTGCGGAGTGGTGGTAGCGATGAAAGGGGAGACCAGAGGGAGAACTGGACGTTGGTGACTTCTTACCTCCCGGCTGGTTCGTGCTTGGCGCCTGTCATCCAGTGCTAATTCCAGCGTATTTCCCCGAATGCGCATCCCTGAAAACCTACGATGCACCATATTGAAGCATTGTGGGTCTTGTAGTACTCCCACACAGGACTACATGGGTGTGCCTATAAGGGGGCGGAGCAAGGCACATAAATCATCATGGAGACAGGACTATTCTTGACACAGCACTTACGTTTGGAGAGGGGTGCTGAAGAAGGCCCACAAGCCGAAATGCATCCGCCAGAGTTCTCACCGAAATAAAGTGCTCTCTTTGAATCTCCCCTTGGGTCACTACTCTTTCTTTTGGAGGAGGCTGTTGCTATTTTACTTTGCGTCATGCCAGAACGCAATTCCTAGTGCACCTGCGCTACTCAAGTGGTTCAAACGGCCTGGCAAGCTCCCTCGAGCATTCCTGTTGGACTGTGTTAGCAGTTTTCGTTTGACACCCACCATGACGTCTGGAGGAAAACGGCGGTCGGGAGAAATTGCTTCTCCTGTCTGAGCGACTGGGATTCCTGTGCCTGCCCACGCTAATGGACTCTGTGCGGAGTGGTGGTAGCGATGAAAGGGGAGACCAGAGGGAGAACTGGACGTTGGTGACTTCTTACCTCCCGGCTGGTTCGTGCTTGGCGCCTGTCATCCAGTGCTAATTCCAGCGTATTTCCCCGAATGCGCATCCCTGAAAACCTACGATGCACCATATTGAAGCATTGTGGGTCTTGTAGTACTCCCACACAGGACTACATGGGTGTGCCTATAAGGGGGAGGAGCAAGGCACATAAATCATCATGGAGACAGGACTATTCTTGACACAGCACTTACGTTTGGAGAGGGGCGCCGAAGAAGGCTCACAAGCCGAAATGCATCCGCCAGAGTTCTCACCGAAATAAAGTGCTCTCTTTGAATCTCCCCTTGGGTCACTACTCTTTCTTTTGGAGGAGGCTGTTGCTATTTTACTTTGCGTCATGCCAGAACGCAATTCCTAGTGCACCCGCGCTACTCAAGTGGTTCAAACGGCCTGGCAAGCTCCCTCGAGCATTCCTGTTGGACTGTGTTAGCAGTTTTCGTTTGACACCCACCATGACGTCTGGAGGAAAACGGCGGTCGGGAGAAATTGCTTCTCCTGTCTGGGCGACTGGGATTCCTGTGCCTGCCCACGCTAATGGACTCTGTGCGGAGTGGTGGTAGCGATGGAAGGGGAGACCAGAGGGAGAACTGGACGTTGGTGACTTCTTACCTCCCGGCTGGTTCGTGCTTGGCGCCTGTCATCCAGTGCTAATTCCAGCGTATTTCCCCGAATGCACATCCCTGAAAACCTACGATGCACCATATTGAAGCATTGTGGGTCTTGTAGTACTCCCACACAGGACTACATGGGTGTGCCTATAAGGGGGCGGAGCAAGGCACATAAATCATCATGGAGACAGGAATATTCTTGACACAGCACTTACGTTTGGAGAGGGGCGCCGAAGAAGGCCCACAAGCCGAAATGCATCCGCCAGAGTTCTCACCGAAATAAAGTGCTCTCTTTGAATCTCCCCTTGGGTCACTACTCTTTCTTCTGGAAGAGGCTGTTGCTATTTTACTTTGCGTCATGCCAGAACGCAATTCCTAGTGCACCCGCGCTACTCAAGTGGTTCAAACGGCCTGGCAAGCTCCCTCGAGCATTCCTGTTGGACTGTGTTAGCAGTTTTCGTTTGACACCCACCATGATGTCTGGAGGAAAACGGCGGTCGGGAGAAATTGCTTCTCCTGTCTGGGCGACTGGGATTCCTTTGCCTGCCCACGCTAATGGACTCTGTGCGGAGTGGTGGTAGCGATGAAAGGGGAGACCAGAGGGAGAACTGGACGTTGGTGACTTCTTACCTCCCGGCTGGTTCGTGCTTGGCGCCTGTCATCCAGTGCTAATTCCAGCGTATTTCCCCGAATGCGCATCCCTGAAAACCTACGATGCACCATATTGAAGCATTGTGGGTCTTGTAGTACTCCCACACAGGACTACATGGGTGTGCCTATAAGGGGGCGGAGCAAGGCACATAAATCATCATGGAGACAGGACTATTCTTGACACAGCACTTACGTTTGGAGAGGGGCGCCGAAGAAGGCCCACAAGCCGAAATGCATCCGCCAGAGTTCTCACCGAAATAAAGTGCTCTCTTTGAATCTCACCTTGGGTCACTACTCTTTCTTTTGGAGGAGGCTGTTGCTATTTTACTTTGCGTCATGCCAGAACGCAATTCCTAGTGCACCCACGCTACTCAAGTGGTTCAAACGGCCTGGCAAGCTCCCTCGAGCATTCCTGTTGGACTGTGTTAGCAGTTTTCGTTTGACACCCACCATGACGTCTGGAGGAAAACGGCGGTCGGGAGAAATTGCTTCTCCTGTCTGGGCGACTGGGATTCCTGTGCCTGCCCACGCTAATGGACTCTGTGCGGAGTGGTGGTAGCGATGAAAGGGGAGACCAGAGGGAGAACTGGACGTTGGTGACTTCTTACCTCCCGGCTGGTTCGTGCTTGGCGCCTGTCATCCAGTGCTAATTCCAGCGTATTTCCCCGAATGCGCATCCCTGAAAACCTACGATGCACCATATTGAAGCATTGTGGGTCTTGTAGTACTCCCACACAGGACTACATGGGTGTGCCTATAAGGGGGCGGAGCAAGGCACATAAATCATCATGGAGACAGGACTATTCTTGACACAGCACTTACGTTTGGAGAGGGGTGCTGAAGAAGGCCCACAAGCCGAAATGCATCCGCCAGAGTTCTCACCGAAATAAAGTGCTCTCTTTGAATCTCCCCTTGGGTCACTACTCTTTCTTTTGGAGGAGGCTGTTGCTATTTTACTTTGCGTCATGCCAGAACGCAATTCCTAGTGCACCTGCGCTACTCAAGTGGTTCAAACGGCCTGGCAAGCTCCCTCGAGCATTCCTGTTGGACTGTGTTAGCAGTTTTCGTTTGACACCCACCATGACGTCTGGAGGAAAACGGCGGTCGGGAGAAATTGCTTCTCCTGTCTGAGCGACTGGGATTCCTGTGCCTGCCCACGCTAATGGACTCTGTGCGGAGTGGTGGTAGCGATGAAAGGGGAGACCAGAGGGAGAACTGGACGTTGGTGACTTCTTACCTCCCGGCTGGTTCGTGCTTGGCGCCTGTCATCCAGTGCTAATTCCAGTGTATTTCCCCGAATGCGCATCCCTGAAAACCTACGATGCACCATATTGAAGCATTGTGGGTCTTGTAGTACTCCCACACAGGACTACATGGGTGTGCCTATAAGGGGGAGGAGCAAGGCACATAAATCATCATGGAGACAGGACTATTCTTGACACAGCACTTACGTTTGGAGAGGGGCGCCGAAGAAGGCTCACAAGCCGAAATGCATCCGCCAGAGTTCTCACCGAAATAAAGTGCTCTCTTTGAATCTCCCCTTGGGTCACTACTCTTTCTTTTGGAGGAGGCTGTTGCTATTTTACTTTGCGTCATGCCAGAACGCAATTCCTAGTGCACCCGCGCTACTCAAGTGGTTCAAACGGCCTGGCAAGCTCCCTCGAGCATTCCTGTTGGACTGTGTTAGCAGTTTTCGTTTGACACCCACCATGACGTCTGGAGGAAAACGGCGGTCGGGAGAAATTGCTTCTCCTGTCTGGGCGACTGGGATTCCTGTGCCTGCCCACGCTAATGGACTCTGTGCGGAGTGGTGGTAGCGATGGAAGGGGAGACCAGAGGGAGAACTGGACGTTGGTGACTTCTTACCTCCCGGCTGGTTCGTGCTTGGCGCCTGTCATCCAGTGCTAATTCCAGCGTATTTCCCCGAATGCACATCCCTGAAAACCTACGATGCACCATATTGAAGCATTGTGGGTCTTGTAGTACTCCCACACAGGACTACATGGGTGTGCCTATAAGGGGGCGGAGCAAGGCACATAAATCATCATGGAGACAGGAATATTCTTGACACAGCACTTACGTTTGGAGAGGGGCGCCGAAGAAGGCCCACAAGCCGAAATGCATCCGCCAGAGTTCTCACCGAAATAAAGTGCTCTCTTTGAATCTCCCCTTGGGTCACTACTCTTTCTTCTGGAAGAGGCTGTTGCTATTTTACTTTGCGTCATGCCAGAACGCAATTCCTAGTGCACCCGCGCTACTCAAGTGGTTCAAACGGCCTGGCAAGCTCCCTCGAGCATTCCTGTTGGACTGTGTTAGCAGTTTTCGTTTGACACCCACCATGATGTCTGGAGGAAAACGGCGGTCGGGAGAAATTGCTTCTCCTGTCTGGGCGACTGGGATTCCTTTGCCTGCCCACGCTAATGGACTCTGTGCGGAGTGGTGGTAGCGATGAAAGGGGAGACCAGAGGGAGAACTGGACGTTGGTGACTTCTTACCTCCCGGCTGGTTCGTGCTTGGCGCCTGTCATCCAGTGCTAATTCCAGCGTATTTCCCCGAATGCGCATCCCTGAAAACCTACGATGCACCATATTGAAGCATTGTGGGTCTTGTAGTACTCCCACACAGGACTACATGGGTGTGCCTATAAGGGGGCGGAGCAAGGCACATAAATCATCATGGAGACAGGACTATTCTTGACACAGCACTTACGTTTGGAGAGGGGCGCCGAAGAAGGCCCACAAGCCGAAATGCATCCGCTAGAGTTCTCACCGAAATAAAGTGCTCTCTTTGAATCTCCCCTTGGGTCACTACTCTTTCTTTTGGAGGAGGCTGTTGCTATTTTACTTTGCGTCATGCCAGAACGCAATTCCTAGTGCACCCGCGCTACTCAAGTGGTTCAATCGGCCTGGCAAGCTCCCTCGAGCATTCCTGTTGGACTGTGTTAGCAGTTTTCGTTTGACACCCACCATGACGTCTGGAGGAAAACGGCGGTCGGGAGAAATTGCTTCTCCTGTCTGGGCGACTGGGATTCCTGTGCCTGCCCACGCTAATGGACTCTGTGCGGAGTGGTGGTAGCGATGAAAGGGGAGACCAGAGGGAGAACTGGACGTTGGTGACTTCTTACCTCCCGGCTGGTTCGTGCTTGGCGCCTGTCATCCAGTGCTAATTCCAGCGTATTTCCCCGAATGCGCATCCCTGAAAACCTACGATGCACCATATTGAAGCATTGTGGGTCTTGTAGTACTCCCACACAGGACTACATGGGTGTGCCTATAAGGGGGCGGAGCAAGGCACATAAATCATCATGGAGACAGGACTATTCTTGACACAGCACTTACGTTTGGAGAGGGGCGCCGAAGAAGGCCCACAAGCCGAAATGCATCCGCCAGAGTTCTCACCGAAATAAAGTGCTCTCTTTGAATCTCCCCTTGGGTCACTACTCTTTCTTTTGGAGGAGGCTGTTGCTATTTTACTTTGCGTCATGCCAGAACGCAATTTCTAGTGCACCCGCGCTACTCAAGTGGTTCAAACGGCCTGGCAAGCTCCCTCGAGCATTCCTGTTGGACTGTGTTAGCAGTTTTCGTTTGACACCCACCATGACGTCTGGAGGAAAACGGCGGTCGGGAGAAATTGCTTCTCCTGTCTGGGCGACTGGGATTCCTGTGCCTGCCCACGCTAATGGACTCTGTGCGGAGTGGTGGTAGCGATGAAAGGGGAGACCAGAGGGAGAACTGGACGTTGGTGACTTCTTACCTCCCGGCTGGTTCGTGCTTGGCGCCTGTCATCCAGTGCTAATTCCAGCGTATTTCCCCGAATGCGCATCCCTGAAAACCTACGATGCACCATATTGAAGCATTGTGGGTCTTGTAGTACTCCCACACAGGACTACATGGGTGTGCCTATAAGGGGGCGGAGCAAGGCACATAAATCATCATGGAGACAGGACTATTCTTGACACAGCACTTACGTTTGGAGAGGGGCGCCGAAGAAAGCCCACAAGCCGAAATGCATCCGCCAGAGTTCTCACCGAAATAAAGTGCTCTCTTTGAATCTCCCCTTGGGTCACTACTCTTTCTTTTGGAGGAGGCTGTTGCTATTTTACTTTGCGTCATGCCAGAACACAATTCCTAGTGCACCCGCGCTACTCAAGTGGTTCAAACGGCCTGGCAAGCTCCCTCGAGCATTCCTGTTGGACTGTGTTAGCAGTTTTCGTTTGACACCCACCATGACGTCTGGAGGTAAACGGCGGTCGGGAGAAATTGCTTCTCCTGTCTGGGCGACTGGGATTCCTGTGCCTGCCCACGCTAATGGACTCTGTGCGGAGTGGTGGTAGCGATGAAAGGGGAGACCAGAGGGAGAACTGGACGTTGGTGACTTCTTACCTCCCAGCTGGTTCGTGCTTGGCGCCTGTCATCCAGTGCTAATTCCAGCGTATTTCCCCGAATGCGCATCCCTGAAAACCTACGATGCACCATATTGAAGCATTGTGGGTCTTGTAGTACTCCCACACAGGACTACATGGGTGTGCCTATAAGGGGGCGGAGCAAGGCACATAAATCATCATGGAGACAGGACTATTCTTGACACAGCACTTACGTTTGGAGAGGGGCGCCGAAGAAGGCCCACAAGCCGAAATGCATCCGCCAGAGTTCTCACCGAAATAAAGTGCTCTCTTTGAATCTCCCCTTGGGTCACTACTCTTTCTTCTGGAGGAGGCTGTTGCTATTTTACTTTGCGTCATGCCAGAACGCAATTCCTAGTGCACCCGCGCTACTCAAGTGGTTCAAACGGCCTGGCAAGCTCCCTCGAGCATTCCTGTTGGACTGTGTTAGCAGTTTTCGTTTGACACCCACCATGATGTCTGGAGAAAAACGGCGGTCGGGAGAAATTGCTTCTCCTGTCTGGGCGACTGGGATTCCTTTGCCTGCCCACGCTAATGGACTCTGTGCGGAGTGGTGGTAGCGATGAAAGGGGAGACCAGAGGGAGAACTGGACGTTGGTGACTTCTTACCTCCCGGCTGGTTCGTGCTTGGCGCCTGTCATCCAGTGCTAATTCCAGCGTATTTCCCCGAATGTGCATCCCTGAAAACCTACGATGCACCATATTGAAGCATTGTGGGTCTTGTAGTACTCCCACACAGGACTACATGGGTGTGCCTATAAGGGGGCGGAGCAAGGCACATAAATCATCATGGAGACAGGACTATTCTTGACACAGCACTTACGTTTGGAGAGGGGCGCCGAAGAAGGCCCACAAGCCGAAATGCATCCGCCAGAGTTCTCACCGAAATAAAGTGCTCTCTTTGAATCTCCCCTTGGGTCACTACTCTTTCTTTTGGAGGAGGCTGTTGCTATTTTACTTTGCGTCATGCCAGAACGCAATTCCTAGTGCACCAGCGCTACTCAAGTGGTTCAAACGGCCTGGCAAGCTCCCTCGAGCATTCCTGTTGGACTGTGTTAGCAGTTTTCGTTTGACACCCACCATGACGTCTGGAGGAAAACGGCGGTCGGGAGAAATTGCTTCTCCTGTCTGGGCGACTGGGATTCCTGTGCCTGCCCACGCTAATGGACTCTGTGCGGAGTGGTGGTAGCGATGAAAGGGGAGACCAGAGGGAGAACTGGACGTTGGTGACTTCTTACCTCCCGGCTGGTTCGTGCTTGGCGCCTGTCATCCAGTGCTAATTCCAGCGTATTTCCCCGAATGCGCATCCCTGAAAACCTACGATGCACCATATTGAAGCGTTGTGGGTCTTGTAGTACTCCCACACAGGACTACATGGGTGTGCCTATAAGGGGGCGGAGCAAGGCACATAAATCATCATGGAGACAGGACTATTCTTGACACAGCACTTACGTTTGGAGAGGGGCGCCGAAGAAGGCCCACAAGCCGAAATGCATCCGCCAGAGTTCTCACCGAAATAAAGTGCTCTCTTTGAATCTCCCCTTGGGTCACTACTCTTTCTTTTGGAGGAGGCTGTTGCTATTTTACTTTGCGTCATGCCAGAACGCAATTCCTAGTGCACCCGCGCTACTCAAGTGGTTCAAACGGCCTGGCAAGCTCCCTCGAGCATTCCTGTTGGACTGTGTTAGCAGTTTTCGTTTGACACCCACCATGACGTCTGGAGGTAAACGGCGGTCGGGAGAAATTGCTTCTCCTGTCTGGGCGACTGGGATTCCTGTGCCTGCCCACGCTAATGGACTCTGTGCGGAGTGGTGGTAGCGATGAAAGGGGAGACCAGAGGGAGAACTGGACGTTGGTGACTTCTTACCTCCCGGCTGGTTCGTGCTTGGCGCCAGTCATCCAGTGCTAATTCCAGCGTATTTCCCCGAATGCGCATCCCTGAAAACCTACGATGCACCATATTGAAGCATTGTGGGTCTTGTAGTACTCCCACACAGGACTACATGGGTGTGCCTATAAGGGGGCGGAGCAAGGCACATAAATCATCATGGAGACAGGACTATTCTTGACACAGCACTTACGTTTGGAGAGGGGCGCCGAAGAAGGCCCACAAGCTGAAATGCATCCGCCAGAGTTCTCACCGAAATAAAGTGCTCTCTTTGAATCTCCCCTTGGGTCACTACTCTTTCTTCTGGAGGAGGCTGTTGCTATTTTACTTTGCGTCATGCCAGAACGCAATTCCTAGTGCACCCGCGCTACTCAAGTGGTTCAAACGGCCTGGCAAGCTCCCTCGAGCATTCCTGTTGGACTGTGTTAGCAGTTTTCGTTTGACACCCACCATGATGTCTGGAGGAAAACGGCGGTCGGGAGAAATTGCTTCTCCTGTCTGGGCGACTGGGATTCCTGTGCCTGCCCACGCTAATGGACTCTGTGCGGAGTGGTGGTAGCGATGAAAGGGGAGACCAGAGGGAGAACTGGACGTTGGTGACTTCTTACCTCCCGGCTGGTTCGTGCTTGGCGCCTGTCATCCAGTGCTAATTCCAGCGTATTTCCCCGAATGCGCATCCCTGAAAACCTACGATGCACCATATTGAAGCATTGTGGGTCTTGTAGTACTCCCACACAGGACTACATGGGTGTGCCTATAAGGGGGCGGAGCAAGGCACATAAATCATCATGGAGACAGGACTATTCTTGACACAGCACTTACGTTTGGAGAGGGGCGCCGAAGAAGGCCCACAAGCCGAAATGCATCCGCCAGAGTTCTCACCGAAATAAAGTGCTCTCTTTGAATCTCCCCTTGGGTCACTACTCTTTCTTTTGGAGGAGGCTGTTGCTATTTTACTTTGCGTCATGCCAGAACGCAATTCCTAGTGCACCCGCGCTACTCAAGTGGTTCAAACGGCCTGGCAAGCTCCCTCGAGCATTCCTGTTGGACTGTGTTAGCAGTTTTCGTTTGACACCCACCATGACGTCTGGAGGAAAACGGAGGTCGGGAGAAATTGCTTCTCCTGTCTGGGCGACTGGGATTCCTGTGCCTGCCCACGCTAATGGACTCTGTGCGGAGTGGTGGTAGCGATGAAAGGGGAGACCAGAGGGAGAACTGGACGTTGGTGACTTCTTACCTCCCGGCTGGTTCGTGCTTGGCGCCTGTCATCCAGTGCTAATTCCAGCGTATTTCCCCGAATGCGCATCCCTGAAAACCTACGATGCACCATATTGAAGCATTGTGGGTCTTGTAGTACTCCCACACAGGACTACATGGGTGTGCCTATAAGGGGGCGGAGCAAGGCACATAAATCATCATGGAGACAGGACTATTCTTGACACAGCACTTACGTTTGGAGAGGGGCGCCGAAGAAGGCCCACAAGCCGAAATGCATCCGCCAGAGTTCTCACCGAAATAAAGTGCTCTCTTTGAATCTCCCCTTGGGTCACTACTCTTTCTTCTGGAGGAGGCTGTTGCTATTTTACTTTGCGTCATGCCAGAACGCAATTCCTAGTGCACCCGCGCTACTCAAGTGGTTCAAACGGCCTGGCAAGCTCCCTCGAGCATTCCTGTTGGACTGTGTTAGCAGTTTTCGTTTGACACCCACCATGACGTCTGGAGGAAATCGGCGGTCGGGAGAAATTGCTTCTCCTGTCTGGGCGACTGGGATTCCTGTGCCTGCCCGCGCTAATGGACTCTGTGCGGAGTGGTGGTAGCGATGAAAGGTGAGACCAGAGGGAGAACTGGACGTTGGTGACTTCTTACCTCCCGGCTGGTTCGTGCTTGGCGCCTGTCATCCAGTACTAATTCCAGCGTATTTCCCCGACTGCGCATCCCTGAAAACCTACGATGCACCATATTGAAGCATTGTGGGTCTTGTAGTACTCCCACACAGGACTACATGGGTGTGCCTATAAGGGGGCGGAGCAAGGCACATAAATCATCATGGAGACAGGACTATTCTTGACACAGCACTTACGTTTGGAGAGGGGCGCCGAAGAAGGCCCACAAGCCGAAATGCATCCGCCAGAGTTCTCACCGAAATAAAGTGCTCTCTTTGAATCTCCCCTTGGGTCACTACTCTTTCTTTTGGAGGAGGCTGTTGATATATATATATATATATATATATATTACCTACTGGCGGTCGCCAGTAGGTAGTTATAGTTAGGATAATTTTCAATGTTAAATCTCAACATTCTATTTTGAATAACTTTGGCGCCGGTTGACGAATCTGCCTGAAATTTTCAGGAAAATGGTCTCATGGCGGTCCGGTCCTTCCCTGAAAGTTTGGGGGGGATTCGTCAAGCGGGGGCCGAGATAAAAGGGGGGTCCCAAAACGCGTTTTCCCCATGTTAATTTCCATAGGGCGGTCGATTTCACTTTTAGCCCGAACGGCTGAATGGATTTCCACCAAACTTGGCAAAATTGTAGGGACTGGTAGCCCGATGTGCCTTTGCTATGTCTCAAGATATGTGCTCCAGTGGATTTTGAGTAATTTAGGTTCAAAAAAATATATATATCTATAGGCGCTCTCCCGTGCGCGCACCGGAGTGCGCTCCAGGCGCGACACGCGACTTGCGCGCAGGAAGCTGATTGGATCTCAGTTGTCTGTAAACATTCTAAACAGTGCGGAGCGGCCGCCATCTTGTGTCTCGGTAAAATCGAGACACAAGGGGTTTGAAAAAAAAAGGGGCAAATGACCATAAGGGGGAAGAGTAGACCCCCTCTGACCCCCTAGGTTTGATGTAGGGACTAAAATAGGGTCCTGCAGGGCATTAAAAAAAATTTTTCGTTTTGCGCGGGGGAAGCGCATGGTACGCGCACCGGCGAAGCACGGGGAAAATCCAGGACCATATTTATGAAGGCCTTGCGCTGTTAGTTTTGCGCTTCCTGTGCGTCAATTTTTGTGACGCACCAGCGGTGTAAAAAAATGCGCATTGTTATGCAATATTTAAAAAGTGACGCATCTATCTAGATGCGTCACTTTTTAAATATAGTGCAACGAGGTACATTTTATTACACTGCTGGTGTTATGCGTCACTTTTCTGTGCGCACTCCTTATGACATTCCAGATGTGTCATATTTAATGTATGACGAATCATGTTGCAGATACAATATGGCGCAGAGTTTTAAAAAGTGACCCATGTACCTAGATGCGTCACTTTTTAAAAATAGCGTCAGGTATAATGCATGCAGAGGGGGTGTTCTCCCGCAAAAAGCTTTGTAATAGCGACGCAGTGAAATCTTTGAGATTTCACTGCGTCAGTTTTAGGATGCTGTTGCGTCAAAATCTTGTGCCTGCTTTACAGCAGGTGTTAGACTGAGGCAAGACCTTTCATATGCTGCTTTCCCCATTTGAAAGGACACATTACTGGAGTTGCGTCACTTTTGTGACGCACTCCAGCAATGCGTTACTTGGAATGTCATAAGGAGTGCGCACAGAAAAGTGACGCATTGCACCAGTAGTGTAAAAAAATGTGCCGCGTTGCGTTATATTTAAAAAGTGAGGTATCTAGGTAGATGGGTCACTTTTTAAAATCAAGCGCCACATTATATCTGCGTGAGGTATAATGCATGCAGAGGGGGTGTTCTCCCACTAAAAGCTTTGTAATAGCGACGCAGTGAAATGTTTGAGATTTCACTGCGTCACTTTTAGGATGCTGTTGCATCCTTTAAATATAGTGCAACGAGGCACATTTTATTACACTGCTGGTGTGATGCGTCACTTTTCTGTCCACAGTCCTTATGACATTCCAGATGTGTCATATTTAATGTATGACGAATCATGTTGCAAGGAGTTACAGATACGTCAGTATTTCTGACATATGTGTAAACATAAAAGTGATGCGAGGCCGGCGCAAAATTTTGACGCAATAGCATCCTAAAAGTGACGCAGGGAAATCTCATAGATTTCAGTACGTTGTTATTACCAAGCTTTTTGCGAGGGATTGCCCCCTCTGCATACATTATACCTGATGCAGATACAATATGGCGCAGAGTTTTAAAAAGTGACCCATGTACCTAGATGCGTCACTTTTTAAAAAATAGTGTCAGGTATAATGCATGCAGAGGGGGTGTTCCTTGCAAAAAGCTTGGTAATAATGACGCAGTGCGTCACTTTTAGGATGCAGTTGCGCCAAAATCTTGCGCCTGCTTCACAGCAAACCTTTCACATGGTGCTTTTTCCATGTGAAAGGACACATTACTGGAGTTGCGTCACTTTTGTGACGCACTCCTGCAATGCGTTACTTTTGTGTTTACAGATATGTCAGAAATACTGACATATCTGTAACTCCTTGCGAATTGATTAGTCATATATTAAATATGACATATCTGGAATGTCATAAGGAGTGCGTCCAGAAAAGTGACGCATCGCTATTTTCACGTAGCGATGCGTCACTTTTCAGAAATGAGGCCTCCAGTTTATTCACTGTGTCATAACTTTCTTTTCTAACACTCACCTTCTTTCATTCCTCCTACTTCACTTCCTTTCACCTCTCATACCTTTCTGTTCTTTCTTACTCATTCTCCTTTCAATTATCAATGCACTATATTTCACTTACTCTTCATTTTTTAAGATTATAGCTCTTTGATGAGAATTGGAGGTAGTTCTGAAAAGAACTTTTGGTTTTCTTCTTTTAACTGAAGAGGAACAAAAACAGGGAATGGAAACTGCTCAACAGGAGCAAAAAGAAAAAAATTAGGGGTGGGAAGGGCAGTGATGGTTCTCCAATGCCCGAACCATGAGCAGGACACTTTGCTCCCCATAGGTGAGGAGTTGATTGCAGTATCTGCATCTGACGACCCCATGGTTGAATGCAGGTTGAATGTTTGCTACCTGCCCCTGAGATTGTTCTCTTCCAGAAGAAGTTGCTCCTCCTGTTGATGTAGAGGCCCCATCTCTGGGAACCTCCTGTGCCAGAGCCCTGACACTTTCCCGGGCAAAATTCTGGGGGTGCCTCCTCTCCACATGGCGAATCATGGTGAAGTTGCCAAAAGAGTATTTTTTTGGGGGGTTACCCCGTGACAGGACCTGTTTGCAGATCCTGCACTCTACTTTTGGTGCATTCACCTTCTTCTGGCCTTCTGGAAACTTAAAAAATTTCCAGATGAAATGTTCCTTCACCTTTGGGGTAGGAGGCTCTTCATCAATGAAATCATTGGAGTCATCTTCACTGCTGGATGGTCTGGCAGCCATGATGAATCCAGGAATATGGAGCAGCAAAAAAGGCAGGTCTTTCAGTCACAAAAGTGAAAGAAGAAGTGAAGGAAATGGGTGGGGATTTCATTCATTGTAAAAAAAAACTGTTAGCAACCAATGAAAAGTGTTATTTGAGGGTCACATGACCCGACGCGTTTACGCTGCGCGCTCCGGAGCACTTCCGGGTGCGTTTACGCAGCGCGATCGTAGGCGCTTCCGGGTCGCAAACGTGGCGCGATCGTAGGCGCTTTTCCGTGCGTTTATGCGCCGCGCACGTATGCGCTTCCGAGGGCACTTACGTTGCGCGCCGAAGTGACGTCATCAATCTTTTATAGAAATGCATAATCATTTTCCATATTAAAAAAAACAAATTTTATTTGTATGGTACGAAATGTTTTGCATTATTATTAACTTTTCATTCATATTTTTTTTTCACGAACGACAGTTGCGCTCTGGGTGCGCTTTCAGATGAGCTCTCGGAGAAGCTTACAGGAGAGCTTAGCTGAAAGCTTCCCGGAGCGCGCACCCAGAGCGCAAAAGAAACAAATTATAAAAAAAAATGAATACTTAAAAAAAAACAGCAAATTGTAAAAAAAAAAAAGGTTAGAAACTCGATATACAAAGGAATTAGCATTTAAAAAACTATGAAATTCACTGAAAAAACCATAGGTTTCACACCAGTTATAGTTAGGAATTAGCATTTAAAAAACCTATGAAATTCACTGAAAAAACCATAGGTTTCACACCAGTTATAGTTAGGAATTAGCATTTAAAAAACCTATTAAATTCACTGAAAAAACCATAGGTTTCACACCAGTTATAGTTAGCTGGAAATTTTACTGATATAAAACCATTGAAATTCCCACGTTATAGTTAGATGGACTCACTATAACTTGCGCGTGCAATGCACTGCTGATGACGTCACATATTACATCACTCATGACATGGTCAGTGACATCACTCATGACATCACTGATGACACCATCCAGTGAATGTGTGTCTTTCTGAAAAATAAATATATTTTATATATGTATATGTAAAAGTTGATGGAAGAATAAATGTTTAAATAAGTGTCTAAATGGATGGTTTTTAAAAATTGATTGGTTAACTGGCTTAATAAGACATCATCAGCAGTGCATTGCACGCGCAAGTTATAGTGAGTCCATCTAACTATAACGTGGGAATTTCAATGGTTTTATATCAGTAAAATTTCCAGCTAACTATAACTGGTGTGAAACCTATGGTTTTTTCAGTGAATATATATATATATATATATATATATATATATATATATATATATATATATATATATATATATATATATATAAATATACTAGCAGCCCGTCCCGACGTTGTCCGGGGATGAAATGTGATGTGTGCAATGTTTGTAATAGTAAATCCTAATTTATGTGGCCCCCAGTGAATTCCACGGTTCTGAAAGCCGCGCCCCTTTTTTTAGGCCTGCACCCTCTGAGAACGCCAAGGCTCACAAATGAGTAAAGGTTTGTTTTTGTTAGCGCCGCAAGTACTGTGAGTGTTATCATTAATGAAGCGTGAATGTGTGCCCACAGTGAAATCCGCGCACATTTTTTGGGGGTTTTTATTTTTGTGCCAGGCCCCTCTGACAACGGTGACGCCCACAAAGGAGTGATGTGGCGCTGAGTGAATTCCGCGCTTGTGAAAGCCGTGCCCCTTTTGTTAGGCCAGCCCTCTCTGACAACGCTGAGGCTCACAAAAGAGTAAAGCTTTGTTTTTGTTAGCGCGGCAAGTCGGCAGTTAGCGCTGCAAGTTGGCAAGTACTGTGAGTGTTATCAGTAATGGAGCGTGAATAGGAGCTCACAGTGAAATCCGCGCCTCAAAGGTTTCAGCTCTCTCTTTATAATAGTAGTATAGATATATATTTATATATCCACTGTAAAAAATATAGGTTTTAGGCACGTTATAGTTAGGAATTAGCATTTAAAAACCTTGCAAATTCACTGAAAAAAACAGAGGTTTTAGCCACGTTATAGTTAGGAATTAGCATTTAAAAAACCTTAGAAATTCACAGAAAAAACATAGATTTCACACATGTCATAGTTAGCTGGATGTTTCACTCATACAAAACCATTGAAATTGCCCCGTTATAGTTACTTCAGCTAACTATAACTCACACGCCTGCAATGCACTGCTGATGCATCACTCATGCCATGATCAGTGACATCACTCATGACATCTCAAATGACATCACTGATGACATCACAGTGAATGTGTGTCTTTCTGAAAAATAAATATTTTTTATATATTTATATTTAAAGGTTGATGGAAGAATAAATGGGTAAATAAGTGTCTAAATGGCTGTGTTTTTTGTAAAATTGATTGTATAACTGACTTATTAAGTGTATCTTAGTGAATGCATGTATTAGCGAATAATGTTTAAATATTTAAATATCTCTATCACTGTCTCACTTTGTGTATAACTGGCTGCATGGGTTGGTAAGTAGCTACATGAGTGTGTATGTGGGTTATTAGTTTTTTTTTTGAGTATCAGTATGACTGTCTGTATGGTTCGCTGTGGGATATTACTTAGTGCATAGATGCATGAATAAGTGACTCACTGTTTATATGTGTTTTGAAGACAGCATGTGTGCAGGACTGTATGGGTGGATGAGTGTGTGTATGTGTGTGAAAGTGAGTAAATGACTGTCTCAATAGTGTCTTTATGAGTAAGTACATATGTTTTAAACTAGTATATGTTTGCATTGATGTATATAATTGAGTATATATGAGAGTGAAAGATTGGAAGAGTTGCTATATAAATAAGTATGTATTTCTATAAGTGATTGTTTAACCCCTTCCCTGCTCATGACGAGCTCAGCTCGTCATGAGGCACAGTTGAGCTGTGCTGATGACGAGCTGAGCTCGTCATGAAACTATAATGATCAAGTATTTTCAGCACAGGAGGAAAATATCAATAGCAGCCAAGGTGTTAAGAGAGTAAGTATGTGTAGGTTTATGTAGAAGTAAGTGTAGTGGTGTATGTATAGCTGTATATGGAAGTAAATGGATGTTTGAGTAACCCTATGGATGACTATTAGTGTGTAACAGGATGAATAGGTGTATGAGTACATATGATGAGTGACTACATGTATGAGTGACTATATAGAACTGTTGGTGAATGAGGGGATCTGTATGTAGATTTTAGAATTACTGACTAGGTTCTTATAACTGATATAGGTATCTCCATTGTTTTGAAAATTTTAGTTTATATTTCTTAATCTGTTTATCAAAGGTTATATTAGGGTGAGTGGAGGTCTGCCACTCTTTCACAAGGATGACATCATCAGTTATGTCCTCAGTGATGTGATTTGAGATGTCATGAGTGATGTCATGAGTCATGTCACTGACCATGTCATGAGTGATGTAATATGTGACGTCACCAGCAGTGCATTGAGGGCGCACGAGTTATAGTTCGCTGAACTAACTATAACAGGGGAATTTCAATGGTTTTGTATGAGTGAAACGTTCAGCTAACTATAACATGTGTGAAACCTATGTTTTTTTCAGTGAATTTCTAAGGTTTTTTAAATGCTAATTCCTAACTATAACGTGGCTAAAACCTATGTTTTTTTTCAGTGTGTGAGTATGTGTGTGAGTAACCCTATGGATGACTATTAGTGTGTAACAAGATGTATAGGTGTATGAGTACATATGATGAGTGACTACATGTATGAGTGACTATATAGAACTGTTGGTGAATGAGTGGATCTGTATGTAGATTTTAGATTTACTGAATAGGTTCTTCTAACTGATATAGGTATCTCCATTGTTTTGAAAATTTTAGTTTCTATTTCTCAATCTGTTTATCAAAGGTTATATTAGGGTGAGCGGAGGTCTGCCTCTCTTTCACAAGGATGACAACATCAGTGATGTCATCAGTGATGTGATTTGAGATGTCATGAGTGATGTCATGACGCACTTAAGAGTGCGCGTTCGGTAGTGTGTGAACTCGAGTTTCCCTACTTTATTTTTCCTAGCAATATTATATAGCGCAAACTTGACAACATCGCATGAGCAAAATTTACATTACAGAAGAACTCATTCATTTGTGGTAGGCACGGGGAGACAAAGCGATTTGCCTGGAATCACAGGATGTTGAGCTGATGCCGAGATTCAAACGTAGTTCCCCAGCTCTAAAGTTCGCAATTCTAGAACTTGTGGCGGGAGGTGTGTCTAAAAGTGTATGTCGTGCTGGCCATCAATGAGAGAGACCTGTGCATTTTTCACATGGGTGGTGAAAAAATATGAATATGTTGCTGGAGATGTGGGCCGCCGTGCCACCAATGTACTTACCGGGGGAGGGTAAACACCCATTATTCTGCAACTTTTTTTTCCGTACACCATCACTCCGCATACTTTCATTACGAGAGTACCATGACTCCGTAATGCCATTATAACGCATGGCATTACATTTTATATGCTTTTACCACGCATACATTTACAACGAAATTTGTTGTAAATCCATGAATGGTAAAATAATGTTTTTTTTTAAATGTTTGGATAAGGTAAGTATGGGTATAGGGGTATATGTTTTGGGGTACTGAGGTATATGTTTTGGGGGGTTTGAGTATTTTAAGGGTTCAGATATAGTTTTGGGTTATGGGGTACATGGGTAGTTTTAGAGTTTAGGGATAGGTATGGGTTTTGGGGTACAGGGGTATTTTTAGGGTTCAGGGTTAGGTTTGGGTTTTGGGGTATAGGGGTATTTTTACGGGTTCAGGGCTAGTTTTGGGTTTTGGGTTACAGGGGAATTTTAGGGTTCAGGACTAGGTTTGGGTTTTGGGGTAGAGGCGTATTTTAGGGTTCAGGAGTAGGTTTGGGTTTTGGGGTACAGGGTTATTTTTAGGGTTCAGGGCTAGGTTTGGGTTTTGGGATACAGGGGTATTTTTAGGGTTCAGGGGTAGGTTTGGGTTTGGGGTACAGGGGTATTTTAAGGGTTCAGGGCTAGGTTTGGGTTTTGGGGTACAGGGGTATTTTAGGGTTCAGGGGTAGGTTTGGGTTTTGGGGTACCGTGATATTTTTAGGGTTCAGGGCTAGGTTTGGGTTTTGGGGTACAGGGGTATTTT
The DNA here is from genome assembly GCF_964263255.1 of Lissotriton vulgaris. Classification (NCBI taxonomy): domain Eukaryota; kingdom Metazoa; phylum Chordata; class Amphibia; order Caudata; family Salamandridae; genus Lissotriton; species Lissotriton vulgaris. The sequence goes on from NW_028246864.1 coordinate 114,260, forward strand.
TAGGGTTCATGGGTAGGATTGGGTTTTGAGGTACAGGGGTATTTATAGGGTTCAGGGCTAGGTTTGGGTTTTGGGATACAGGGGTTTTTTCAGGGTTCAGGGGTAGGTTTCGGTTTTGGGGTACATGGGTATTTTGAGGGTTCAGGGCTAGGTTTGGGTTTTGGGGTACAGGGGTATTTTAGGGTTCAGGGGTAGGTTTGGGTTTTGGGGTACAGTGATATTTTTAGGGTTCAGGGCTAGGTTTGGGTTTTGGGGTAGAGGGGTATTTTTAGGGTTCATGGGTAGGATTGGGTTTTGAGGTACAGGGGTATTTATAGGGTTCAGGGCTAGGTTTGGGTTTTGTGGTACAGGGGTATTTTAAGGGTTCAGATATAGTTTTGGGTTATGGGGTTCAGGGGTAGTTTTAGGGTTTAGGGATAGGTATGGGTTTTGGGGTACAGGGGTATTTTTAGGGTTCAGGGTTAGGTTTGGGTTTTGGGGTATAGGGGTATTTTAAGGGTTCAGGGCTAGTTTTGGGTTTTGGGTTACAGGGGAATTTTAGGGTTCAGGACTAGGTTTGGGTTTTGGGGTACAGGCGTATTTTAGGGTTCAGGAGTAGGTTTTGGTTTTGGGGTACAGGGTTATTTTTAGGGTTCAGGGCTAGGTTTGGGTTTTGGGATACAGGGGTATTTTTAGGGTTCAGGGGTAGGTTTCGGTTTTGGGGTACAGGGGTATTTTAAGGATTCAGGGCTAGGTTTGGGTTTTGGGGTACAGGGGTATTTTAGGGTTCAGGGGTAGGTTTGGGTTTTGGGACACAGTGATATTTTTAGGGTTCAGGTCTAGGTTTGGGTTTTGGGGTACAGGGGTATTTTTAGGGTTCATGGGTAGGATTGGGTTTTGAGGTACAGGGGTATTTATAGGGTTCAGGGCTAGGTTTGGGTTTTGGGGTACAGGGTATATTTATAGGGTTAAGATGGGTTAGTGTTTAAGGGTGTTGGGGTATATTAAGGAGTAAGGGTGGGTTATGATTATGGGGTGCAGGGGTATTTAAAGGGAGCACATGATATGAGACATGGCATGAAGGGCGGAACCTACCACACGCCCCCAGCATTTGTCACACCCACAGCACACGCCCACAGCACAACGCAGACACGCCCACAAGGGACTACTTTGCTGGCACGGTTCTTTTACCTTCTAACTGTATATGGTGGGCGTCTGCATAGCCTATGTCCTTCTGCTGCAACTGCCCTTTCCAACGCTGTATTGGGTGTTGTGATTGGTGCTGTAGTTCCTGAGATTACCTGCCTCAAAGGTTTGGGCTCTCTCTTTATTATATTAGTATAGATATATATATATATCTGCATTTAATGATAAACCGATCACCATCACAGAATATTTGACATGCCGTAGCGACTTTGTAATTTACCAACTTACCTGTACATGCAATTTGTCTTATATTGGCAGTACTAAACTACCAGCCAATCAATGTATTTTACAGCATATACGTGCAATTGTAAATTCGGACAGTAATTACCCGGTGGCTCGCCACTTTAAGGCTGTCCACGGCAACAAATTGAAAGATTTGCAGTATACACTTTTGGGGTCAGGTCCCAACCCCGGACGGGGGGGAGACAGGGAGAAACTCCTTAGACAAAGAGAGACTTATTTTATTCTATTGCTCGATTCTAAGGCACCAAATGGGTTAAATGCACTTGATGAACTTCAAAATTTTCTATAATTGAAAGTTCGAACCCATTGTTGAGGACTTCAGTGTCTAAAGCTAGTCTAATTGTGCACATTCTGATTAGACATTTGTTAGGCTTTATGGTTTTAGTTTTATACTAATTGAATTAGGATGATTTTCATATCGTGTGCTTCAGCTGTGACCGTTTATTATCACACATTGTTTATAATTTGTGTTTTTTTACCCAACTTACACGAGCACTTTTTGTTTTAGTTTGCATACTAAATATCATGTTTCATGTCATTTGGGTACACTGATTACAAGGAGATACACTTTCTTGAACATTGTGGTTGGGTTGCCAGGTGATCTATTGGCAATTTTTATTAAATGTATGGAGCTTGAGATACATGATATTTATTTGATCAACATTTCACTTTATACAGTATCAAGCTCTGTTTAAGAATCCGACTCTTAATATTAGAAATTGGTAAATTTTCTACATCACCCTACTCGGTTTTGAAATTACCATCATGAATTACAGTTTACTCGTTCAAACCTTAAACCTTTGCACATGAGCACTATGCTCTGATTGCCTTTCAGTGCTTTTTACCTTGTTTTCAAATTGTACATTCTTTAAAATGATGATTGTCTTCATTTTATAATGATTTGAGCACTATGCTTGTATTTGTTTTGTTGTGTATGTGTGTTTTATTGAACACAAACACAAAGTGACTATGTATTCATGAATCGATTTTATGCCCATTGATTGTTTTGTGCTTTTAACCCTTTTTTATGGGTGATAGAGCCTTTTCTTCACTATATATTGTTACACCTACTTTGGGCGCGTCATGTGACCAAGCTCTGCCTGCGGAGCGAAACGTGTCGAGGAGAGCATTTGCTCTGCACTTGCTGTATTAAATTTTCCACTGCTTATATCACTGATGGTGTGATGGCGTTTTACTTCTGAGCCTAATCAACGTAATTGAGAAGAGGTCTGCGCCTGCTGGGTTACCGCTTCAACAGCGGTCAGGAGTGCTGTTTTGATATATATATATGTATGTATATATATATGTATGTATAAATATATATGTTCACAGAAAATCCAATGGTTGCAGGGGCATTACCGTTATATTTAGGAAATAGATTTTCAAAAAACCTTAAAAATTCACTAAAAAAGCCATAGGTTACAGGAATATTTTAGCAATGTTCAGATTTTACACACACAAAACCATAGAAATTAAGCAGTTATAGTTATAGTTATAGTTATCTGAAGTAACTATAAGTCGTGCCATGAAGTAACTATAACTCGTGCCCTTGTCGTGCAGTTTTCTCATCAATAATTTTACTGCAAATGTTGCAGTGATATTAATAATTATGTCATCGAAAATGTTATGAGTGATATAATATGTGGGGTAATTAGCAGTGCCTGGCGAGGGCGCAAGTTATAACTACCTTAGGGCATGAGTTTATAGTTACTTGAGATAACTATAACTATAACTGCTGAATCTCTATGGTTTTGTGTGTGTAAAATCTGACCTTAACTATAACGTCCTGTTACCTTTGATTTTTGTAGTGAATCTGTAAGGTTTTTTCATTCTATTTTCTAACTATAACTTTTGTTTTGTCAGTGAATTTTTTATGATTTGTTAATGCTGTTTTCTAACCATAACGTCCCTGTAACCTCAGTGTGTGAGTGGGCCTGTGAGTGGGTGCATTTTGTTTTTAATTGGTTTCTGGATTCACAGATCCATAGCAGATTCACACAGGCGGATAAGATGGGTGCCGCAGTGGATACGCGGATTCTCGCGTTCCTCCCCAAAAACATTTTGTTGATGATTCCTTGCCCATGAGAAGTCCCTCACAGACCCCTCCTTCAGGCCCATGGGATGAGGATACCTCTATCCTGACACCTTATATACTATATATACTGTTTTCCCCCCAGGAAGTGTGTACAGATTTACAAAATGGCAGTGCAACTTTTCTCTCAGGTTACAGCCAGCCAAATACTGAATCGATGTTGGCTCATGGATCTGTGGATCAACTGCGTTGGACCCAAGGCGGATCCATGTCTCTAGATAGGCATAAACCTTTTTCTTTAGTAACTCCAAACTACTGAAAGATTTACACCAAATTACAAAATGCACACTTTCTGGACCAAGATCTAACTTTCTGCCACATTTGGTGAAATTCCATTCAACGGTCCCGGCTATAGTCGTCTCTAAAATCCCTATTGGAAATTGCATGGGGAAAAAACATTTTGGGACACCGCAGTTTTCTTGGCCTCTGCTTGACAAATCACCCAGGAAACTGTCCAGACATCAGCTGAAGTGACTAGCATAATAGTTTTGAAAATGTCATGAAGATTTGTCAAACGGAACCAAAGTTATTAGTAAAACAAATAATTATTTATGAAAACTCTAACTATAACTACCTACTGGCAACTGCCAGTAGGTTATATATATATATATGTATTTTTTTTTTTTGCTTTATGATGCTCCCTCTTCCGGACCAGGAAACAAGGCGCACAGGCGCACACCAGGGGCATTTTTCATAACTTTATTGCCGCAAAAAGAAAACCCGACAGACGCGTTTTGGCTACACGACTTTGTCAATGTCGGGGAGGTAATTGATTTATGTTATTTTATAAACAAAAAATAAAGTTCATCACCATGAAAAAATGGGGTCTGTGTTACATAAGTAGTTCCTTCATGCTATTGAAATCAAAGAGGGGCAAACAAGTCAGTTCACTGTTGGTTTCCACGGGGGCCATTTTATGTGTATAGACAATTCATTACATTCTCTATCAATATGCAACCCTTATGTACAATTATTTACATGTATATGCATTTTATATACACTTACTACATTAAGCATGTTACGTCCCCTGGTGTATATCTTATATTGCTGAATACAATTTGTTATTATAACAGTCATTCTTCTCTGTTTCTTCTTTACACTTTCTGTGACCATTTTAATATTCTAATATATGCAGAGATGTTTTCTTTCCATTTTGCAACAATCTAGCCCTGGATGGGTAAAATAAAAAAATGATATATATATATATATATATATATATATATATATATATATATATATATATATATATATATATATATATATATATATATATATATGAAAGCTCCGAAAGCACCAAATGACGAGTCACTCAAGCAGCGGGTGCCGTTTTTCGTGGTGGTGCTCCGCGATATTAAATAATTGCTCAGCTTTCCCAAAAATAATCCCAGCCGGGTTTGGAAAAAGATACAGCACTCTCGGGGTTCCTGTTACTCAGCAGCAAGGTTTTATTAATCCAAGCAGACGCGATTCGGGAGAAACTCCCTTCGTCAGTGTTTACACAAAAACGCGCGAAGTGGCAACATTATATCTAATTTTTTCATTGGTTACAGACGTTGACATAAACATTGGACTGATGTGAATTTTCTAGTCAGCGCCATCTTGTAATGTATAATGTCCTATATACTAAGGTGGGTGTAAAATTGTATCGGCCTGCATTTGCCTTGGTGAAAATTATTCACAATTAATTTGTGAAAATGGATATGGTGCATCTGGTACTCCACAAATTTATGTGGGAAATTACTTTAAAGCACAAAAATGATGCATCTCAACTTGAAGACCAAACGGTCTGCTTGTCGTAATGTTGCCGTGGATCGGCGATTGCAGCCAGTAGGCTGTGAGTTACCAAAGAATGCACAGGGATTGTGCATATCAGCTTGCAGACCAACCGGTCATCTTGTCGTGATCTTGTCGTTGATCGGCAATTGCAGCCAATAAGGCTGCTGGTTACCAGGAAATGCATCATATCCATGAACCTTCACATAATCATATTGTTAAGGCTAGCTCCAGACACCCATCCAGACAATTTTAAGTCCTCTCATCCAATACTATACTTATCCAGATTCAGAAAAATACAATTCAAGAAAGCACAAAGCAAAAATACAAAGGTCATACAGGTACATTTACACAGAAATCAACAAATAAGGTTCAGCCCAGGTGAGATGATAATTCTTCCCCCATATTCAGCCCTCCAGGGGCCTTAGTCTCCAGATCTATAATATATTGGGATTCTAATCTCCTGAGCATCTGTAGCCTGTTGCCTCCTCGTGGATTTTCGGCTATGCAGTCCACACAGAAAAACCTCAACAGATCCCTGTTGCTATTGTGCTTTATGGCAAAATGCCGGGCGACCGGATAAGAGAAATCCTTGTTTGCGATCGCTCGCATGTGCTCAAGCACTCTTAATTTTACCGGATTGATTGTGCTGCCAATATATCTCATTTGGCAAGGACACATCAAACAGTTAATCGCGTAGTCTGTGTGGCATGACATAAACGTATTTATCCTCTTTCCACCCTTACAGCCTCTCACCTCAAACGATAATGTTTGTTTGCTGGATGCACAGGCCTTACATCTCCCACAAGGGAAGAAGCCCTTTGCATCATTCAATGTGCCCTGACTCTTGCGTTTGGAGTTTAAGTGGCTCTGAACCATATAGTCACGCAAGCTTCTGGCCTTGCTAAAGGTGATTAATGGAACAATTGGCATGTCTGGACGAATATTATGGTCAGTTTTTAAAATATCAGTTTGGTAAAGGTCTATAGTCAAGTGAGAGTACAAAGATTATGAACCAGAAATAATTATAAACACCATAAATGACTAATAAATGAACTCACCACCCACTAGTACACCTTCATTAGTTTATATACTTTTATTTAGTCATAAAGAACTCTTTTTTCGTTTTTTGGAAATATTCTTTGTGTACAAATATATCTTTTTTCATTTTATAAATTGATTCATAGTGAGACTGTTTTATAGTTCATAGGACTATACATTAAAAACCATTTACAAACAGACATAAAACATGAGACCAGAAGAAGTGATTTATGCAATACGGCAGGGTAATTCACAACACGCGTTTCGGCTGGTTAGCCTTCCTCAGGTGGCCATGTATTGCACTAATTTAAGCTGGAAGAGGGCAACACGTCCTTTAGAGATTTGTAAAAAGTTGTATCTTGAAGGTTGGATTTCCTTTAGGCGTGATAATATACTCTGTAGCTGATATGCCAATTCGCATAAGGATCTATTGCGTAAACTGTGAGCCGGGCCTGATGCTTATCCCGTATTATCACTACTGACTGTCAAATCGAGTTTACGGCGCGGTTCCAATGGGCTCCGAGACAGATACTCGGATGTGTTCCTAAGTGTTCAATAGACGGTCCGCCGAGAGTCAGGGTTCTTGGGGCATGTTACATTCCTGTGTTCGTAACTTTTAACGATTTTAGCCAGCTATGACTCTCGGTCTGGGTACATGACGTCATGTACCCAGACCGAGAGTCATAGCTGGACCGCGCCGTAAACTCGATTTGACAGTCAGTAGGTTAGATGTTTCATGTTCCGGGGCCCAGGCTACCTGCTCCTCCCACCAGCCTACGAACAAGTTCGCATAACTGGGGGCGAAGCAGGAGCCCATCGCTGTGCCAGACAGTTGTTTATATATTTGATCCTGAAATAAAAAGATGCTATAATATAAACAAAATTGGACCAACTCCAGCAGCATTTTGTTATGCATGGCAAATTTCAAAGGTTTCTTATCCAAGAAATATTTCACAGCAAACAGTCCCTTCTCGTGTTCAATACACGTATAAAGACTCGTGATGTCTAATGTCAAGAGTACATAGGTGGAATGCCAAGGTAGGTTCTCAATTTTTTCAATGAAGTCAGATGTATCCCTTACATATGACTTCAAAGAGAGCACAAATTCGAACAAGTAGTGATCTAGAAATTTGGACAAGTTCTCAGTTAAGCCCCCTATGGAAGAAATGATCGGTCTTCCAGGTGGGTTGTTGATGTTCTTATGGACCTTGGGGAGGTGATAGAACGTTGGTAAGATGGGATATGTAGTTTTTAAGAACAAGTATTCCTCCAATTCTATCATTTGCTTCCCATGCCACTTCTTCAAAAGGTCATGCAGCATGTCTACGCTTTCAAGATAATCTCTTTTTGATATTATGGCATAACAGGTCCCATCCTGTGGTTGCCGCATGGCTTCAGTTATGTATTGCTCTTTCGACATAATCGCAATGTTTCCTCCCTTATCAGAAGGTTTGCATATAATTGACTGGTCTTGTGATTAGTTAGTTATTGCCATTCTTTGTTCCTTTGAGATGTTGAAAGATTTCTTTTGAGAGGTATATTCTGTTCTTAATTACATCAGATCCCTGAGGACTGCGTCAGAAAATATGTTGATCGCATCTATGGCAGTTTGTGGTACAAATTTAGAAGGTAATTTTAGTCCACTTTTAGGAACCTCTTGATCAATTTCAACATTCATTAGTCTCTGTGTCAGAGTATGTTTGGCTTCATTAACTTCAACGCTCCCTTCTGAGCGGAGATTTTGTAACATTCTATTGGGAATAACTTTGGCGCCGATTGAGGGATCTGCATGTACTTTTCCTTAAATTTGCCTCGCTGCGCTCCGCTCCTTCCCTGAAAGTTTCTGGGGTATTCGTCAAGTGGGGGCCGAGAAAAAAGGGGGTCCCAAAACATGTTTTCCCCATGTAAATCTCACTAGGGACATTCTGACAAGGCTACACCTCGAACGGCTGAACGGAATTATACCAGATTTGGCAAAATGGTAGGGACTGGTATGCAGCAGTGCCTTTTGTATGTTTGGTGTAAATCCCTCCAGTAGTTCTTGAGAAATTTGAATTTGAAATTTTTCAAATGGCATTTTCTATGGGACCTTTAGACACGGCTACAGCCGAACGGCTGAACGGAATTACACCAAACTTGGCAAAATGGTAGGGACAGGTATGCAGTAGTGCTTTTTCTATATTTGGCGAAAATCCCTCCAGTAGTTGTTGAGAATATGAATTTGAGCAAATTATATATGCATATGCGCTCAACATTCTATTGGGAATAACTTTGGCGCCGATTGAGGAATCTATGTGTAATTTTCCAGAATTTTGGCCAGCTCTGCTCCGCTCATTCCCTGAAAGTTTCGGGGGGATTCGTCAAGCGGGGGCCGAAAAGGGGGTCCCAAAACGTGTCTTCCCCATGTTAATTTCCATAGGGACCTTTAGACACGGCTACAGCCCTAACGGCTGAATGGAATTAAACCAAACTTGGCAAAATGGTAGGGCCTGGTATGCAGATGTGCCTTTGCTATGTTTGGTGAAAATCCCTCCAGAAGTTCTTGAGAAAATTGAATTTTAAATTTTTCAAATGGCATTTTCTATGGGATCTTTAGACACAGCTACAGCCCGAACGGCTGAACGGAATTACACCAAACTTGGCAAAATGGTAGGGACAGGTATGCAGTAGTGCCTTTTCTAAATTTGGTGAAAATCCCTCCAGTAGTTGTTGAGAAAATTGAATTTGATCAAATTATATATCTATATGCGCTCACCGTACGCGCACCGTGCACGTACGGTATGCATACCGTATGCGTACGTGCGCGTACCCTTACGTGCACGAGCGAGTTTCTGATTGGCTGGCAGTCGACTGTCAATATTCCAAACTGTCCAAACCAGGAAGTGTTGGCCACCATCTTGTTTTTCAGGAGAACTGAGGCACAAGAGTGGAAAACACGAAAAGGGGGCAGGGTAGAGACCCCCCAACCCTCTAGCCCTTCTCATGGGGTCCTAAAAGGACCCCCAAGGGCAAACAAAATAAAATAAATAATCATCGCGGGGTACGCGCACCGTACGCGTAGGTTACGCGTACCATGCGTGTAACCCGCAATTTAAAAACACATTTTTTGCACTTGGTGGTCCTTCTGGGACCCCCTGAGAAGGCCTAGGGGGTCAGGGGGTTGCAACCCTGCCCCCTGTTTGCATTTTCCACTCTTGTTTTGTGCTCTCTTGTGCCTCACTTCTCCTGAGAAACAAGATGGCTGCTCAGGTGGTCCCAGTAGGATAATAACATATATAAACGTTATCCGCTAATAGAATTAGCATTTACAAAACCTTTGAAATTTATTGAAAAAAAATATAGGTTTCACGCCTGATATGGTTAGAAATTAGCATTTAAAAAACCTTGCAAATTCACTGAAAAAACCATTGGTTTCAAGCCTTATATAGTTAGGAATTAGCATTTAAAAAACCTTGCAAATTCACTTAAAAAACCATAGGTTTCAGGACTTATATAGTTAGGAATTAGCATTTAAAAACCTTGCAAATTCACTTAAAAAACCATAGGTTTCAGGCCTTATATAGTTAGGAATTAGCATTTTAAAAAGCTTGCAAATTCACTTAAAAAACCATAGGTTTCAGGCCTTATATAGTTAGGAATTAGCATTTAAAAAACCATTGAAATTGCTCCTATATAGTTAGTTGTACTAACTATATTTCGCGCACCCCCAATCCACTGCTGACGATGTCACATATTACATCATTCATGACATGGTCAGTGACATCACTGATCACATCACTGATGACATCTCAAATGACATCACTGATGACATCACTGATGACATCTCATTTGACATCACTGATCACATCACTGATGATATCATTCATGTGAGAATACGATGCACCTCCTCACACTCTAATATAACCTTTGATACACCCAGTGTTAAATACAGACTACCATTCTTGAAACCATTGACACACCAATACCAGTTACTACATACGCACTCACTGATTCCTAGGTCTACACACACATTCACTCATTCACCCATAGAATCACTCATATATACAGTCACTCATCAATACAACACTATCATATGCACTCATACACCTATACAGACACTCACACACTGGCACTCATCCATGGAGTTATTCACACACCTAGTCAGTCATGCAAAGAATCCATCACACTTTCATTTCCTCAACTATACAGTTATACACACAACACCTTACTTATTTAAACATATACTAACACATACTTACTCTCCTATACAATCACTGATACAAGTACACAATGATCCATATAGCCACTCGCACATTTACTGGCTCTCATGTATAGTCATTTATATATGCCAACTCTCACATGCACTATGTTTTACATATGTACTTACTTGCACATGTAGCACTGAGATATCCATTCACTCACCAACACACCCATGCACACAGTCAACCGCCCATATAGCTGTTTCTACATGCACTCTTGAACTCATACACCTAGTGAATCAACTGCTCACACATCTATGCACAGAGTCACACACCTCCCAGCCACCCACACATACACACTCAGTCTCCCATTCAAATACTTGGGCAACCAATCAATAACCCATATAGCCACTCATATAGCTACTGATCAACACATGCAGCAGCTTACACAACAACAGACATACTGATGCACACATTCAGACAGTTTAATCACTAACCCATGCATTTAGTAAGACACTTTTAATCACTCACTCATACAGTCAGTCACACACCTACTAAATCCTTCATCCAGACACTTATACATCCACTCATTCTTCAATATGTAAAACATATTTAAACTTTACAGAAACACACAGTCACTGGATGATGTCATCAGTGATGTCAAATGAGATGTCATCAGTGATGTCATTTGAGATGTCAACAGTGATGTCATCAGTGATGTCACTGACCATGTCATGAATGATGTAGTATGTGACATCATCAGTAGTGGATTGCGGGTGCACGAAATATAGTTAGTACAACTAACTATATAGGAGCAATTTCAATGGTTTTTTAAATGCTAATTCCTAACTACATAAGGCCTGAAACCTATGGTTTTTTAAGTGTATATATATATATATATTTATATATATATATATATATATATATATATATATGTATATAGTTTTTTTTCCCATCACATATAAAAGATGTCCCTCAATCGGAGACCATTTAATACATAGCCACTATACTAAACCCAACACAACACAGAATAAACTTGGGACAAATGGCTTCTTTTCATGCTGGAAATGTAAAGCCTGTAAATTTAGTAAAGAAGTTACCACTTTTGAAGGTAGGCCAGGGGACCCTAGGCAATTAAGAACAATCAAACGGTTTTACAACTGCAATTCAGAATACACCATATATTGTCTCATATGTCCATGTAAAAAAAGATATATTGGCAGTACAAAGAACCCCACCAAAAAACGAATATTAGAACACATGCGGGCCATTTCAAACAAAGACCCAACCTACCCCGTCGCAAGACATTTTGAATTATATCAACAAAGTAACAGGGATCTGTTACAGTATTACTGTATTGACGGGATAGATAAGCATGAAAGGGGTGGAGACAGGTTGAAAAAACTTAGAGCCAAAGAGTCCCGTTACATCATAGAGTTGCAAAGTATGAGTCCGGCTGAACTCAACAATGGCGAGGAACTTTGGACTCACCTTGAGTAAAAAGTGGTAAGGCTACACCAAGAGGAAAGGCACCTGCTTCATTGTAAAAATAGAGAGATATATAAATATTTTTTACTCCCTGAATTCCTTTACGATAAAAACTACTGCTCAAAGTGAAACAAATGAAAAAGAGACCTCTCTAAGCAGTTAGTTTCTTCTAGACATAGATGAAATAAAAGCCCATCCAGGGCTCAATTCTACAACCACAGCAGGTTTTGTGACAGGGAAATTGGTCTTTATTCACGAATTGTGTGTAGATACTTTCCAGGTTTCTTTCTGTCCCTGTAGTGGTTAAAATTATAACAGGCGGTATATATTGAAAACAATTAATTTTTTGTACACAAAAAATATGCCTGTTTATGAAATTATTTTTTGTTCCTTAATTTTGGTTTAAATTTATGTTTTGGTTTTGCACTTGCACTTTAAAACTGAATTTAATATGTTGTTTGTATTATATTAACCCACCATAAGATGGCCGCCTTACAATTTACATCATTGGGGTTGGTGGAATGTCCATCTTCTGTTTTCATGGCTATGACGACACATGGAGGGTTTAAATTGGTTGTGTTGCACAATTGTAGTTGACATTGAAAAAGCCGCGAGGCAAAACGCATCTGTCGATAGGGGGGAGAAGGCTGAGCACCGAATAAAGCATCTTGAAGCTTTAAATCAACTCCGTGTGTGCCTTTCGTTTTTTGCAAGCTGAAGAAGCGCCTGCTGTGTGAAATATATATATATATATATATATATATATATATATACATATATATATATATATATATATATATATATATATATATATATATATATATATATATATATATATATATTCAATGAAAAAACCATAGGTTATAGACCATATATAGTTAGGGATTAGCATTTAAAAAACCTTATTTTATTTGCACAAAACCATTGAAATTCCATATATAGTTAGAAGCGCTAACTATATATCGCGCACCCGCAATCCACTGCTGATGATGTCACATATTACATCATTCATGACATGGTCAGTGACATCACTGATGACATCACTGATGACATCTCAAATGACATCACTGATGACATCTCAAATGACATCACTGATGACATCACTGATGACATCTCATTTGACATTACTGATCACATCACTGATGATATCATTCATGTGATAATACGATGAACCTCTTCAGACTCTAATATAACCTTAGATACAATCAGTGTAAACAGACACTCACAGACTGTCACTCATCCATGGAGTTACTCACACACCTAGTCAGTCATGCAAAGAATCAATCACACCTCCATTTCCTCAACTATACAGTTATATAAACTTTACTTATTCAAACATATACTAACATATATTTACTCTCTTATACAATCCCTGATACAAGTTCACAATGATCCATACAGCCACTCACACATTCACTGGCTCTTATGCACAGTTATTTATATATGTCAACTCTCACATGTACTGTGTTTTACATATGTACTTACTTTGACATGTAGAACTGAGATATCATTCACTCACCAATACACTCATGCACACAGTCAACCGCCCATACAGCTGTTTCCACATGCACTTTTGAAACCATACATCTAGTGAATCAACTGCTCACACATCTATGCAGAGTCATACACCTCCCAGCCACCCACACACACACTCAGTCTCCCATACAAATACTTGGGCAACCAATCAATAACCCATATAGTTACTCATATAGCTACTTATCAACACATGCAACAGTTTACAGAACAACAGACATAATGATGCACAAATTAAGACAGTTTAGTCACTAACCCATGCACTCAGTGAGACACATTTAATCACTCACTCATACAGTCAGTCATGCACCTACTAAATCCTTCATCCAGACACTTATACATCCACTCATTCTTCAATATGTAAGACATATTTTAACTTTACAGAAACATACAGTCACTGGATGTTGTCATCAGTGATGTCATCAGTGATGTCATTTGAGATGTCATCAGTGATGTCATCAGTGATGTCACTGACCATGTCATGAATGATGTAATATGTGACATCATCAGCAGTGGATTGCGGGTGCGCGATATATAGTTAGCGCTTCTAACTATATATGGAATTTCAATGGTTTTGTGCAAATAAAATAAGGTTTTTTAAATGCTAATCCCTAACTATATATGGTCTATAACCTATGGTTTTTTCATTGAATTTCAATGGTTTTTTAAAAGCTAATATCTGTAGCTGTACAATGTATTGTTCTTTAAATTTTGAAATATATTTTTCATGTTCTTTAGACAATTTTTTTAAAACATTTTTTTTTGTTCCGCTCCCAGTCCGCGAACCGGTCTGCTTCCCGTTAGCTCAATTTAAAGCCGCGGCTTAGTACGCGAACCGGTCAACGTTCCTTTAGCGTAACTGTTACGTTTGCATGACGTTTTGCGTTATCGCGTAATACGTCATTGGACGCGCCAAGTTAGCGGACCCGGAAGTGGACCGGAAAGCGGAGCAAAGCGCGAAACGTAAACACAGCAGGTCATGTGACTCGAAAATAACACTTTTCATTGGTTCATTTCACTTTTGGTTTCCTAATGATGTAATACTTGGTCATGTGATATAAAATTAACACTTTTCATTGGTTTAGAATTTTTCCTTCTCCCAAATGATGAAAACCCCTCCTTCTTTCCTCACTCTGACTTTCATCTTGGTGAGAGAAAGACCTTTTTTGATTCATCAGCAATGGCTTCAATGGTTGCTTCTGCCAGTGTGCCCCCACCACCTCCTCCACCTCCTCATGGGAAGAAAAGACTACCTGCTTCACTAATTATAGAAGAGGAGGAAAATCAAGAAGAGGAAGAACAGCAAGAAAATGACGAGTTTTTGCCAGAGGAGCCCAGAAGATATAATAGGAAAGAAAATTATATCTGGCAATTTTTTAAATTTCCTGCTGACCAAAAGAAAGTAAATGCCAGATACGTCTTTTGTCGCATTTGCGACGAACGACTTTCAAGGGGCACAGACAAAAAGTACAGTTTTGGCAATCATACAATGCACAGGCACATGAGTCGATGGCACCCTAACAATTACAGCAATGCCCAACTTCGCGACCAACAACAAAATCCACCAGAAATGGCAAGAAGATCTGTTGTTCAGGAGGTATCGGGACCGGAGGCGAGGGAGGTGATCCCGAACATCCAAATCAACATGGGAGAAGTGAAGCAAGTCTGTGTGTGGTGCAACCAGACACTTTGCTACCGCGAAAGTAGCATTACCCTGATAATGAGAGCCATCACCAATCATGTGTGCCCAAAACGCCCCAAAAAGTAAATTCTTTTTTTTTTTGTTGCTCCTGTTGAGCCGTCTTCGATGAATCATTTTTGTTTCCCCCCTCCCCCCCAAAAATAAAAAAAAATACAAAATGTTCAGAAAAAAACAAAAAAATATAAAAAATGTTCAGAAAACTAATAAAAAAAATTTAAAACAACAAAAACAAAAAAAAACAGTTCTTTTCAGAACTACCTCCCCATTATTAAAAAAATTGGTAGAATTCTTTGAACTCTGCCAAGCTCTATTTCTATTAGTTCGCTCCCAGTTCGCACTCCGGTACGCGTACTTTGAGCGTACCAAAAATTTTTTTTTAAAAAAAGGAACAGTAAGTATAAGGAAAGGAAACAGACAGTTATGTTACAAAAAAAGACAGCTATAGGGAGTAAAGAAAAGATACTGTTACCCGCAATTCACTTCTGATCATGTCATATATTACATAATTTTTTACATGGTCAGTGAGATCATCAGCAGTGGATTGCGAGTAACAGTTTTTTCTGTTTACTTCCTATAGTTGTCTTTCTTGTAACATAAATGTCTTTTCCTATCCTTATACTTACAGTTCTTGTTTTAAAATTTTTTGGAGATCATTCAGAAACAGTAACATTAATAGAGACAGAATTAGTGAATAATAATGAAGAAGTATGAGAAGAGAGGGACTGAGAAAAATACTGGAAGGAATAGAAAAATTAAGTAATAGAGAAAGGAAGGAGAGAAGTAGCAAACACAGGAAAGTAAAGATTAAAGAAATGAAGCAGTAGAACTAATAGATGTTAAATGTGATAGATTAAATGATTGAGTGAGGGTGACGATAAGGTGTGTCCTCTCTAAAAGTTTGTTTAAGGTGAACCGTACTCTGGGTTGCATATCAAATTTATGCTTGTTGAAGAATACAGACGAGATAATAGATGTGAAGACCTACCATTGCAGTAAAACATGCCCATTTATTACATCAATCATAACATAGTCAGTGACATCATCAGCAGTGTAATGTAGGTTAAAAAAGTAGAAAACATTTACCTTATAATTCATGTTAACTTTTCAAGCAAATTTTTCATACATTCAATCTGTAAAAGAGAGAACAAACATTTCCAAAAATATTAAAACATGTATTTAAAAATTAGAAAAAAGAAGGGAAAAGGTTCAAGAAGAAACAGTTTTTAAACAACTTTGACATTTACAGAAACCTCTACTTCCCTACGACCCCTACACAATCCTAAAGATATTTATTTTAAAAAAACAGTATCTTCATGCTGATGAAATGAGGCCTATTTTGAAACATGATGCTTCTTTTGCATTGCTTATGTCTCACAATAGTGATGCAATAACAGCGCAAAAAAGATGTAAAGCCATCATAAAATTGTGTCAAACATTTTAAATGATTGTTTTAGGATGCAAATAAGATGTGTGCTTTCAAGAGCTTTCTTTGAGGTGAGGCCTATTTCTTTTTTTTTTAAAAAAAACAATACCTAGAAGTACAGCACTGTAAGCATTAAAATTGACACTTACAGAAGACTCTGCTTCTCCATATCTACCTCACATTTCTAAATATATATCATAATTTCAAAAAGCATAACATTAATTATACATGTTAAATGGTTTATTTTTGCTGTTCTCAGAATGTATCAAATTTCACTTAAATCAGTGACTTGAAGGTATTCATCATGTAACAGCGGGAAAAAAAAAACACAATCAAAATGACTGTGTTTAAAAAACCCATACAACCTTCGAAATCTGATTTCAAAACTCGTTAAAATTAACTTACTTTCAATGACGTCGAACGATCTCCTATGAACAGCATCCACTCTGTTGTGCTACAAATATTTTCAGCCCGCCACTTTCTGAAAGAAAACCTCCATCGATACGTAAAATATGTTACATAGAAAAAAAGACTTCTCTCATTATATCACATGTTTCCACTAGGCCAAATCATGTTGCCGCGATTCGCAAGTCTTGTTATTCTTCCAATCAAATCCCGACATTTTCTATTTTCGCAACTTTCAAAAATAAAATATTTGAGATTATTTTCACAATCCTGGACTACTAATAACTTACTCTTCTTTGTCACTCATGTTCTCCTTTTCCTATGACACTGATACTGCTTACTATGAAGCAGACTTACTTGCATTAGGTTTATATAGTTGGATTTTTAATCTAGACAGCATTGCAGACTTACATTCCCTCTACTTAAAATTTTGGTTTTAAAAACACCAGGTAAGAATTTTTAAGGTCAAACGGCAATTTTTTTTTGAACGTTACAACGGAATCATTACAGAATGACCAGCCGTTTCCAGACTTTAAGTAAGCTGTATAATGTCCTGATGTTGTTGATGGACCATCGTGATAGATAATTGCTACAGTAACAAAAGTCCTCCCTGATATTGACAGCTGAGAAGCCACAAAATTTTTTATTAAAGTTGACAATTTTGATCCATCAGGCCTACAACGTTGGATCATTAAAATGACATACTGGCCATATCTACGTATAAATAATGTTGACATCATATCACATTTACATTGGCTACACTCCATGTTGTGATCCGCTGCATTTACTAGCTTATTAAAGGAGACTGATTTACTGTCTGGCAAAGTTAAATATATAAATCTTTCTGAGTCTACACTAGTAGTACTTGATACCATACAGTTCTCGCAGTCATGCTGCCATTGATAAGAAAGCCCAAACAGGTGATCTACATCTACACCCTCAACTTGCAATATATCAAGCATATACATTAAAAACTCCTGACAATCTTGCTGATTATTTTCAGAGAAGTCTGTTTGACCTGAACATTCATCTAACAGATAACGAACTTCAGACACACTTTCTACTTTTGTTCGATCAGTGCTACATTTCTCGAAAACAGAATTCAACAAACAGCATAAAATTTGTTCAGAATTCAACAGAATCTGTTCTTTTAAACTCTCTAGTGAAAAGAGAACATTAACCACTACATTTGCATAGCAGTTGACACCAGAACTGTTTTCAAATTGAAAACCGACAACATCTTCAACAGAATCCACTTTCTTTCTGCTAACAATTTTCGGTTCATTGACTTTTAGTCTTTTTGCAACAACCTCCCTACTATTACTGCTATTTCTACGTTTGCGGCCTACCACACGTTTCTCAAACAAAGGATATTGAGGCAAATGTGGCGCATACTCTCTTCTTAACCTATTGTATTCCTTAACACAATCTAGATCCGCACAAATGTTTGTGACATCACAGTCAATCAAGTACAATCCCGATAAAGTTCTAACTCGTGACAATGCCACATATGCCATACCCTCCTTGAACACAGAACTGCCAATATTCACCAATGCACAGTCTACACTTAAACCTTGCGATTTATGGATTGTCACCGCATATGCCAAGCAAACAGGAAACTGTTTACGGCGAACATATAAATCTTTAACAAGCAAAAACCTAGCAGAACAACGACCAATTTGCTGTACTTCCTCAATGCCATCAAATTTAATTTTTAAAAATTCTATTCCATCTCTATTTCTGTATTTCTCAAAATCAACAACATTACCCATTGATCCATTTACCAGACCTCTTTCTACATGTAAATTCCTTCTCAAAATAATTCGGCAATTTAAACACACATTCAAAGTCTTTTCAAAACCCGCTGTTTTAGATATAGTCTTCTCTAATGAATCCAATTTTGATTTCAAATTGTCTGACAAAATAATTGTTGATCCCATATGCTCTAATTTGTCGATAGCTTCAAGTTTCACAATCTCTTGCTTTTCTAAATTCAACATTTTGTTGTTGAAGATGGCACATTCTGCAAGAGTTGGCATGAGACATATCCCGGATTTCTTCTCAGTAATTTTCTGAAAAATATTCTCAGGCACAATCTCTTGTTTGGGATATAAATTTGACAGTAATCGTGCATTTAAAGCTTCTTTCCCATGCTCGGTCACTTTTCCAATTCTAATATCTTGTAGAATATTCTTGTAATCTTCATCCTTTGCCTGACGCATATTTTGATGCAGTTCTGCATAATTGAAGTTTAACCATATATTGACGTTGCCAATGCTCCCTAGGCACTTCCTGGTATCTTCATGCGTGAGTATTTTGAACACAGGTTGGCCTTTTACTGGTGTCAGCTGCAGAAGATCTCCGAAAACAATGATGTGTTTCCCACCAAATAACACATCATATTCAGTTTTAAGTACTTCTTGCATTCTCAAATGCACAAAGGCAAGCATGACATTGGAAACCATGCTTACTTCGTCAATGATAAGTAGTTTCATTTTCCTCAAGACTCTTGAAACTTCACAGCAAGCATCTCCAGATAACTTGTTGTATTGTAATTTGTTGTCATGCTCCACCGGCAGCATCAGTAGACGATGCAAAGTAATACCTTTAATGTTATGTGCTTGCCAGTCCAGTAGGAGCGGTGACAACACAAGACAGCGATGACTCAGTCCTTTCCTGCAAATAACAAGAGATTGCTTTAATGAGGAAACTTTTTCCAGTTCCCGCTTCTCCACTCACGTACAGTCGGACAGGCTTCAACGATGTACATGAGCACTTGTTCTTCTCATGACTTAATCCGTGCTCAATTTCCGTGGTAACTTCATCATATATTTTCCTCTGCTCAACGTTGAGTTGTTTTTCCAAGTCTTCTAAGTTAACTGAATCCTCCTGAGCATGTGCCATGGCTCTTTCCACTTCATTCATAGCAGTGGCAGCTTCATTTTCGATAATAGGTCCTCCAAGTGGATCTTGACTCAATGAAACAGAACTCTGACTGTCCTGAGAACTGTCTCTGGCAATCTCGGCTGCAATCGTTGCTTCCTGCTCAATTTCCAAAGTTAGCATTTCTTGATATTTAGAAAAAGCAGGACATTCTATGGACTCCTTGGCTGCATTGAAAGAGTCTTCGTAACAGAGGAAATCTCCAAGCAGTTCCTCTTCTGCACGCCAAGGCTTGAAAAGTTGCAAAAGTGCTAAATAAAAAAACTCCTTTTTTTCTGGAGATTCACCACTCAATTTTCGATGGTTTACTAATTGGCATTTTCTTTGCTTGACCAGGCATCCCTCACTTCCAATTACAGCATACACTCCTTTCTCAATATCTTCTTTGATGTTCCTCTTGAATATATAATTTTGGAGAACCTCATATAGACAAACATTCTCAAGGTGACTGCTTCGATTTGGATAATATGTATCCAACATGTTGGTCTTCAAAATGTCGGTACTGTTTGGTTCCTTTTCTGCCAAATACTCAATTTCCCGGACAGGTTTTAGAACTCGATTTCGCGTTGCAGCAAGACCAAGACTCGCCCAAACGAGACTCCTGGATTTGGCATAGAGACTTGCTGAAGACAACCGGTCAGAACATTCGTAAGCTCCGATTTCTCGATGCGACAACATCTTCAGACTGAAACTGTACAACTTCTTGCTGAGGCTCTTTTCATGAGAAATGTCCTCCCACATATCCTTCAGTTCGGTCTTTTCTTTTTTGGTGATGTAAGATGTCACATACCGAGCCACAGCCATACAGTTGTCAGCCACAAACTGTATATCCATGTTAGCATTCCACATGGACAAAATCACTGGGTTGTAGTCATTGATGTACTTGGACTCTTCATTCCTTTTCAAATTGTATGTATTCTTGGGTGATTTCCTCGTCACATTATGTCGCAGCGAAGACATCAAACTGTTCACTCTTCCTTTAGAAATCACCGGTCGTGGAAAGTTGAAACGACATTTGGTGTAGAACTTGTCCTTGTTTCTGAATTTACGACGACAGTACTTTCCACAACGATGGCTTTGGAAACGTAGAACTTGTTCTCTTAGACTTTTCTTCTCCGTTGCGTTTGGAACAGCACACGTAGAATACTGTTCGATGAAATTCATCACTAAGTCATCCGGATCTGTTCCAAATTTAGGTGCATCCTTGATCCACAACAACATATGTATATGAGGGGCACCTCTTGCTTGGTACTCCTTTCTCCAAAAGAAATCCAACACCTGTCCAAGAGGTGGATTCTTTTTATTTGTGATGAAAGACATCAAAGCTTCAAATCTATGATTGAAGTACCTGCATACATTGACTGGATCCAAAGAGCACAGTTCTCCGGGTGTCTTGAATTCGATGTTTTCAATGTTTCCATTTGCCTCTCGTAAAAATTCAAGTAAGTCTTCCCAGCCATACTCGGCACAGCTCAGAGTGAGGAACCATGTTGGAGTTCCTAAGTTCCTCAGCATACATTTTAAATCACCATGACGACGGTACCAGTACTCATTAGTACCACGCTGACACGCCATGAGATTAATTAAGTGAGAATCCAAAATACTGTCTTGGACATTGACTTTATGCATAAAGTCACTTGCCGAGATGTTTCGCATCTGTATACCACTTTTTAAGATGTGGTTCACTGCATATGACAGTCCAGACAGATCGCTTTCAAACAGGAGATGAAACAAATAGGGAATGCATTGCCGAAACCTAGGATCTGCTGCATACAATCGTAAAGTCCGGTATTCAGACGCAGGAATTTGATGAGGTCGCTCATCATATCTTCCTCCTTGACCTGTGGGAAATAGCTGTGGGAAACACCGAGCTTCCAAACTTTCCTCCCAAACACTAATGGGACTCCCTTTGGCTTGTTTCATTTGAAACAACTCAATAGCATTCCCCATGACTTCCTTGGAATGCAAAGGATGAACACTATAATGTTCATATATTTCTTCACTTTTAGAGGCCTCTACTTTCTCAATTTGGCCAGCACACAAATCGCTATCCTCTTCATCACTTACTTCCTCTTCTGCAACATATACATTCTTATAGTACTTATTATTTTTCTTCAAATACACTGTTGCCTTTTTGACTTTCCTAACATCCACTAAATCTTGCCATATTTTCTTATTCTTTGTCGGAACCCCATTAACCAAGATAACCAGAGGTTCCTCTTCCACTTTTTCTATTCCAATTGTGTTAATGTTTTTCTTCAAATCTAGAGGCAAATAAACAACTCTTCCCTTTAATCCTCTCTGTAAATCTGCTGGAGGCAACTTCCCTGTCTTTGGCTCCATTCTTACAATAGCCTGAAAGGGATGGATTCTTTGAATCAAAATAGATTCATAAGTATTTAAATCCTTCAATTCAGAAGGAATCTCAACCAATTCCAGATTATTATGAACTGCCCTAGCAGGCATCTGGTTTTGGTTTAATTTATTACAACAATAAGTACACACACGTTGATCCGATCCCAAATCAAAATAATTTTCTACCATCAAGTATGTGGCAAAATCCTTCCATTCACTATTATTTTCCCTTTCACTTTTTGCATATAAATCCACTACCTTAGTCTGATTCTTATAATAAGTGCGTCGACAACATACACAAGTGAAATTAGGCCTCTCACTTGATTTCATCTGAAACGTGGCAATTTCCTTCTGAAAATTATCTGTACTGGAAACCTGTACATTATCTTCCACATTACCCTCTACTTCAGGGTCAATTTGAACATTCTCATCTTTACTACCAAAGTAACAAAACTCAATTTCTTCACAAATATTCTTCACATCTATTTCAGAACCATGCAAAAGAGCAGCACATAATTGTTTAAGCATAATTGCTGGACTCTTAGCATAATACAACATTCTCACTAATTTTCTCACTTTATTATGATGCACTGCTAGCATCCTGAAATGATGAAAAACACTCTGGCATACTCTCCTGGAAAGACAAGCCAGTGAATGACCACGCAAACCTGTCATTTGTCTCACTCTGCAAGGATCTAAATCTTGCAACAACTTCATTTTCTGCTTCAAACTTTTCTTATTAAATGTCCGTATAAAATCACAAAGCAAATTGATGGAAACCTGTCGCACACTGCAAATAGAACTACACTTCCAAATGTACACAGGACCCTTAGGACGTCTTCCTAAAACCTCATCACTTAGCGCCTCTTCTGTCTCTGTTGTCACAAGTTGTTCTTTTTCAACTAGACAACCATCCTTCACTTCATAAGCTCGACCACTGGTGTCAACTGCAAACACCAAATCATTATCCTGAAAATAACTCTCCTCATTAAAAAATGCCTCACAACTAGAACTATGCATCCATTCTCCGGAAAAAACTTCACAAAAGTTAGTACGATTTACTACTCTCTTCCATCTACTTTTAGTTTTGAAATCAGAAATTACCTTGCTTAGTTTCCTAATTCTATTGATTACCAAAATAAACAACTTTCGCTTAATTTCAAAAGCATGATCAATAATTTTCTCTACATTTTTCTTCTTCTTATAAAATGCCGCTTTCTGTTGGCCTTTTTTTTTAATATTTTTCAATAAATTAACTATTATCCTATTACGGAACATTCGATGTCGAATGTCCCTAAACTGTTGTTTCCTTCTACTATCATGCACAGAGTTATCTCTTCCTCTACCAGTAACATTTTTGATGGGTCTCTCCTTTCCATTTAAATTGCTTTTCTTTTTGAGGACTGAAACATTTTTTGGAGAAATACTTTTTTTATGACAAATATTTCTTAAGAATGATTTCGTGCTCTTACCCGGACCTTTCTTGGTGTTTTGACAAGTATTTGGGGAAGAGGACTGCTGCAATAAAACATCATCCTGCTGTCTTTGACGTTTTCTAGCCTTTCGTATTCGACTTTTGGAAGGCATTTTCCAAACTATGAAAGAATCTGCAGTTGAATCTGTGGAAAAATATAATATAAAATGTTATTAACCACTATTACCAAACAGTAAATAAATAACAGTCATCTAAAACTTAATGCCGTACTAATTATTTAACATAGCAAATGTTTTCCACCAGCACTGCATCACAAAAATGACACTCAATGGTGCAAAAAAGGCATACAACACTCATAAATCACTCCCTAATATTTTAAATCATTAATTCAGGATGACGATAAGATGTAGCCTATCTAAAGATTTGTTTAGGCCCTGATCTTTAGACTGGGGTAAATGTGTGTCATTGATCCACATTCAGTCCATCACCTGTTTTGTTTATTTGAGGTGAGGCCAACACATGGTTGCAGATAAGATTTTCACTGAAAAATATCAAAATAAAAAAACATGTGAAGGCCTACCAATGAAGTAAATCATTAAATGAAAACCAATACATTTCTGGAAATATGCACTACTAGTGCTTCATAAGATGTTTTGGGTCATATTTATAAGGCATTTGAGTATCTAGTATGCTATTTTACGTTCTTCCTGGTGCAAATTTATTGTAAATATGCTCCCACCTGCGGTTGGCAAATTTAGATTTTGATTATGGGAGTTAGATAGGCATGTTAATAATTTCCCAAAAATGGTGTATAACCCCAAACAACCTTTGAAGCAAATGCTCTTAGCCATGTTATCCACCTCCCATTGGATAACATGGCTAAGAAGTGCTCAGGGCCCCATGAGGAACGCTTTCCATTTAAAAAGGGAAAAATAACATCAAAGACACTAAAATGCCTTCTAAATATGACCCCAAACAACCTATGAAGCTCTAACAGAACATATCCTGAAATGTAATTGATTTCAAAATTCGTTTTTAAACACAGCATATAAATCAATTGTATACCTGCATTCATGGAGAAATGACTAAAAATGTCCTTGAGACACATGAAAGTGTTTTCTGGAATGCCCTAGCACCATTTTTGGGACACTATTAACATGGCTACGTAACTCCCATAATCAAAATCTAAATTTGCCAAGCGCAAGTGGGAGCGTATTTACAAGACACTTGCCCCAAGAGGAACACTTTCCATTTAAAAAGGGAAAAATAACATCGCAGAAAAGTCAGCAATATTCATGCACTTTCCAGCAAATGCTCTTAGCCATGTTATCCACTTCCTATTAAATAACATGGCTAAGAACTGCTCAGGGCCCCATGAGGAACGCTTTCCATTTAAAAAGGGAAAAATAACATCAAAGACACTAAAATGCCTTCTAAATATGACCCCAAACAACCTATGAAGCTCTAACAGTACATATCCTGAAATGTAATTGATTTCAAAATTCGTTTTTAAACACAGCATATAAATCAATTGTATACCTGCATTCATGGAGAAATGACTAAAAATGTCCTTGAGACACATGAAAGTGTTTTCTGCAATTCACTAGCACCATTTTTGGGACACTATTAACATGGCTAGGTAACTCCCATAATCAAAATCTAAATTTGCCAAGCACAAGTGGGAGCGTATTTACAAGACACTTGCCCCATGAGGAACACTTTACATTTTAAAAGGAAAACATAACATCTTAGACACTCAAATACCTTATACATATGGCTCAAAACAACCTATGAAGCTCTAGCAGTACATATCCAGAAATGAAATTGATTTCTTAAATCGATTTTAAAAGCAACATCTCTGTTTCAGCTTACATAACAGACCATAAAATGGGCTCCATGTACCACAATAACTTGTGTTACTGCATGCCAGAATGTTACACCAAATATGCAATTACAATTTCTCTATGAAACTAATTCTATTAGTATATCACTAGAGACAAAACCACATTTTATAAACACAGCTTTCTTCATCATTTTCTCCTTAAATCATACTATTCTCTATCTAAATTAAATAAATGTTTTCTCACCTTAGCAAATATTTTTTGAGTTTTGAAAACAGTCTGAGAAATACACCAAATTGTCTTCAGCAGAAGAAAAAGGATGCACTCCAAAGGCTGCAGCTATTGAAAGCACAGAAATACAGATATTCTTTTCACATATCTCTCATATTAGCCAATCATACCTCTTCCCTCACTTTTTTCAAATCAAAACCCTTCCCCCCTCTGCCCTGTCTGCCTTGTATCCATAGCAACCACCTCCTGGAAGACCTCTCATGTTTGCAAATTCACACAACAATGTTTCAATTGAACTCTGAACTCTCAGTGCACCTGCGTATCCAGTGCAATCTTTCATTAAATGTTTCTTCCTTGACCATTCAAATTACATCTTTCAAAGAACACATCCATGCACCCTAACTTTCTGTTTTCAGAAATGGAAATGCACCAATCACTGCTAATGAATCATTAGCATTGTAAATCCACAGTTTTTTTTCTTTAGAAACTCCTACTGTTTCAACTGCCCTTTCATTACCACACTTCATCTGACTACAGAACAACCTTCAGCCACCATGTTTAACGTCTGGATTGTTGGACATAGTTACATCCACTGGGCTCAAAGGTATGCTGAGAACAGAAATTTACCTAACCTCAATTTACAAGATGTGGAAATTAAGTGGTTGGGCCAAAGAGGATTAAAATGTCACCAATTGATACCATTGGTGAAAACCTTTATGCATTTGCCAAAACCTGACCTGTTAATAGTGCACTGTGGAGGTAATGATTTGGGCACTTTGACAGGGGTAGGTCTGGAAATGCTTTTAAAGGACACCTTTGAGCAATTAATGGCACTTTTTCCTCAAACTGCCTTGGTATATTCCAATATATGCCAAAGACAGAAATGGAGGTGGTCCAACCAATTTTGTCCACAAATTGAGAAAGCGAGGAAGCATGTAAACAAATCTGTGTCAGCTTTCATGAGAGACCATGGAATGGGCTCTCTGTACAACAATAACTTGCGTTACTACATGCAAGATATCTACAGAGGAGATGGAGTTCACTTCTCAGATGAGGGCAACAGAATTTTCATTCTGAATTTAAGACTGTGCATTGGTACCTACTTATAAGTACCTAAATGTACCATAAACCCAAAAGCTCTTCTCAGAGCTACCCTTCATCTGATCACACACTTTTATTATTTTTTTTCTAACTTTTTTCTGTAATTTTCAACAAACTACGCTTAAAGAGCGCTATCCGGTACGCGAACTGGAAGCTAACCGCGCAAAATTTCAAAAAAAAGTTTTTTCTTCGCAAATATAGTCCTCCTCAGCCACCCTCAGAAAACGTAGGGGGGCAAAATACTTGTACCATGCCCCCTTCTACCCATTCAGAACATTATTTACCCTCCATTTTATACCTTGATTCGACCGAAACACAAAATGGTGGACTCCCGTTACGCTCCAAGTACGCGGACCGGACCGCTATCCGGGAAGCGGTCCAAAAAAAAGGTGGGAAAGTAATTTACAGAAAAACGACTAGAGACACTCTCACCAAATATAAATTAGCTCATACTACATAACAATCCCTTTCATTCTCACAAATTTGATTGAAATTTCATTTAGCCATTTAGCCTTTAGACCTCTCCAAATACCGTGAGGTAAATTACTTCACAAAACACATCTGAACTGTTGGAATTGACAACCAATGAAAATGTTACTTTCATTTTCTACTTTTATTACCTGACATTTGATTGGTTATATACTTGAATATATATAAAGGAAGAGAAGAAAACACAGCCATTTTGACTACTACTTCTTGTTGTACAACACCTTTTAATAGCTTCCAAAAACTTCAACTTCTTTGTGAAGGTAAGATATAATTTTTAAAAACGAAATATATTGTGCACTATAACTTAATATAATAGAATTTTTCTGCTACATATACACTATCCCTCTGTAGTAGTAATGTATTTAGATAGACTTCTCTGTTATAGTTATGAATGGAGTTAGGCTTGTCTTGGTTAAATCACATACACTTTTTTATAGTCCTATTTCCACTCTGATACTATACACTGCCAAAAGATAAATTCACTGATAAAAAATGACTATCTAAAATTAATCCCAACAGTGCCCTATCTCTACTAATATATATTTTCTTATTCAAAATTTCAGGCAAAATGGAAGGCGAACAACAAATTTCATTTTCGATTGAACTGAAGGAGAGCAGCCAAGACAAACTTGATGACTTTATGGATGACAGTAGAGACCACGAACTTCTACAATGTGTTGAAGCAGTAGACAACTTGCTTCAAAATGAAAAACAATTACACCCTATAATAAATTATGACATTTCTGACAATGAAATGTTAGAAAATTTAATAAAGTATGAAAAACAATGAAAATAACAAAAATAACTTTAAAAATAAAGACAACAAAAAAAAAAAAGAAAAAAAACAAACAATTAACATACAGTCTTTGAAAAGTGTATCATTCTATTATCCTTATAGTACGCTGCCCAGAACGCTTTCCGGTTCGCGTACTAGACGCTCATCGCGAAAAAAAGAAAATATATATTTTTTTGGACCCTGCTGGGCCCTTTTAAAAACACCACATAAAACCTAGGGGGTCAGGGAGGATCTACTATGCCCCCTTATGGAAATTTCCCTCTTTGTTTTGGCCTCCTCTTGTCTCTCGATCCTACCGAGAGAGAAGATGGCGGCTGCACCGGACTGTTTAGAATGTTGACAGACACCGAAGAGCCAATCAGCTTTCCGTGCGCAAAGTTCCGATAAGCGAAAAGTACGCGAACCGGATCGCTGCCCGGACCGCTGTTACAGATATATATCTTGATTTAAACGTTAATTTCTCAAAATCCACTGAAGCACATATATTGAGACCTAGCAAAGGCACATCGGGCTAACAGTCCCTACAATTTTCCCAAGTTTCGTGGAAATCCATTCAGCCGTTCGGGCTAAAAGTGAGGCCAACCGCCCTATGGAAATTAACATGGGAAAAACGCGTTTTGGGACCCCCCTTTTATCTCAGCCCCCCCTTGCCGAAACCCCCCCAAATTTCCAGGAGCTGCTCAGAAACAAAATGTGCCATTTTCCAGAAAATTTCAGCCAATTCCGTCCACAAACGCCAAAGTTATTAGACATAGAATTTTCAGAAATCCCATAGGGAAAAAATCCTAACTATATATACCTACTGGCGACCGCCAGTAGGTAATATATATATATATATATATATATATATATATATATATATATATATATATATATATGTTTTTTTTTATGCTGTTCATAAACAAACAATATATGGACATGATGTATTTGAATAATGAACAGCGTGAGATCAGCTATTGCGAAATCGTTCTTTACATAAAACAGGGTTTTGCAATATGCACATGGAAATAGCAAGAGGAAAAATGTGAATAACTTTATTTAATTGCTTACCTCCTGCCTCTTTTTAACCCATGAATGAATTGCTCACATGCGCTACAATGAAATGTGAATGAGATAATGTTGGGTAATACCATGTTGTTTTTAAATTTGCACGAGCACTTTATTGTCACCATTTCCCCTGCTTAGTGAGTGTTTCTAATGTCTTTATATGGAGTATAATATTGTGCATTATAAGATGGCCGCCAAGAGACTTTCGGCAAGGTTAGTCCTCTCTCTATGTTTAGGGAGGGGTGGGGATATAATGGTGGCTTACACGTAATTGTGGTTGACACTGACGAAGCCTAAACGGTGAAAAGCATCTGTCAAGGGGGAAGGGGGGTCTGCCAATAAATCTTTTGTTGTGAACATTGACTTGGAGTGCCGTCTAATTTCACTTGGAGATCACCAGTGTGTGGCAATCATATATAAATATATATATATATATATATATATATATATATATATATATATATATATTCACTGAAAAAACCATAGGTTTCACACCAGTTATAGTTAGCTGGAAATTTTACTGATATAAAACCATTGAAATTCCCACGTTATAGTTAGATGGACTCACTATAACTTGCGCGTGCAATGCACTGCTGATGACATCACATATTACATCACTCATGACATGGTCAGTGACATCACTCATGACATCACTGATGACATCTCAAATGACATCACTGATGACATCGTCCAGTGAATGTGTATCTTTCTGAAAAATAAATATATTTTATATATGTATATGTTAAGGTCGATGGAAGAATAAATGTTTAAATAAGTGTCTAAATGGATGTTTTTTAAAAAAAAATTGATTGGTTAACTGGCTTATTAAGTGTATCTTAGTGAATGCATATATTAGCGAGTAATGTTTAAATATTTAAATATATGTATCAGTGTTTTACTTTGTGTACAAGTGGCTGCATGGGTTGGTGAGTAGCTACATGTGTGTGTATATGGGTTATTAGATGTTTTTTTTAGTATCAGTATGAGTGTCTGTATGATTTGGTGGGGTGTTACTTACCACATAGATGCATGAATGCAAAACTCATTATTTATATGTGTTTTGAAGACAGCATATGTGCAGGACTGTATGGGTGGATGAGTGTGTATATGTGTGTGTTAGTGAGTGAATGCCTCTCTCACTAGTGTCTTTATGAGTAACTACATATGTTTTAATCTTGTATATATGAGCATTGATGTATATAAATAAGTATATGTGAGAGTGAGAGATTGAAAGAGTTCCTGTTTAAATAAGTATGTGTTTCTGTAAGTCATTGTTTAAGAGAGTAAGTATGTGTAAGTTTCCTTAGAAGTAATGTGCTAATGTGTGTATAGTTGTATATGCAAATAAATGGATGTTTATTAGTTTATTTGCATGTGTGAGTATATGTATGAGTAAGTTTTTGATGACTGTCGGTGTGTAACAGAATGAATAGGGGTATCACTACATATGATGAATGAGTATATGTATGAGTGAATACATAAAACTGTTGGTGAATGTGTGAATTTGTATATAGATGGTGAAATTACTGAATTGGTTGTTGCAACTGGTATGGGTATATGCAATTTTTTGAAAATGTTAGTTTCTATTTTTGAATATGTGTTTCATGGGTTACATTACACTGAAAGGAGGTCTGTCACACTGCTGATGACATCACATATTACATCACTCATGACATGGTCAGTGACATCACTCATGACATCACTGATGACACCATCCAGTGAATGTGTGTCTTTCTGAAAAATAAATATATTTTATATATGTATATGTAAAAGTTGATGGAAGAATAAATGTTTAAATAAGTGTCTAAATGGATGGTTTTTAAAAATTGATTGGTTAACTGGCTTAATAAGACATCATCAGCAGTGCATTGCACGCGCAAGTTATAGTGAGTCCATCTAACTATAACGTGGGAATTTCAATGGTTTTATATCAGTAAAATTTCCAGCTAACTATAACTGGTGTGAAACCTATGGTTTTTTCAGTGAATTTAATAGGTTTTTTAAATGCTAATTCCTAACTATAACTGGTGTGAAACCTATGGTTTTTTCAGTGAATTTCATAGGTTTTTTAAATGCTAATTCCTAACTATAACTGGTGTGAAACCTATGGTTTTTTCAGGGAATTTCATAGGTTTTTTAAATGCTAATTCCTTTGTATATCGAGTTTCTAACCTTTTTTTTTTTTACAATTTGCTGTTTTTTTTTAAGTATTCATTTTTTCTTATAATTTTTTTCTTTTGCGCTCTGGGTGCGCGCTCCGGGAAGCTTTCAGCTAAGCTCTCCTGTAAGCTTCTCCGAGAGCTCATCTGAAAGCGCACCCAGAGCGCAACTGTCGTTCGTGAAAAAAAAATATGAATGAAAAGTTAATAATAATGCAAAACATTTCGTACCATACAAATAAAATTTGTTTTTTTTAATATGGAAAATGATTATGCATTTCTATAAAAGATTGATGACGTCACTTCGGCGCGCAACGTAAGTGCCCTCGGAAGCGCATACGTGCGCGGCGCATAAACGCACGGAAAAGCGCCTACGATCGCGCCACGTTTGCGCCCCGGAAGCGCCTACGATCGCGCTGCGTAAACGCACCCGGAAGTGCTCCGGAGCGCGCAGCGTAAACGCGTCGGGTCATGTGACCCTCAAATAACACTTTTCATTGGTTGCTAACAGTTTTTTTTTACAATGAATGAAATCCCCACCCATTTCCTTCACTTCTTCTTTCACTTTTGTGACTGAAAGACCTGCCTTTTTTGCTGCTCCATATTCCTGGATTCATCATGGCTGCCAGACCATCCAGCAGTGAAGATGACTTCATTGATGAAGAGCCTCCTACCCCAAAGGTGAAGGAACATTTCATCTGGAAATTTTTTAAGTTTCCAGAAGGCCAGAAGAAGGTGAATGCACCAAAAGTAGAGTGCAGGATCTGCAAACAGGTCCTGTCACGGGGTAACCCCCAAAAAAAATACTCTTTTGGCAACTTCACCATGATTCGCCATGTGGAGAGGAGGCACCCCCAGAATTTTGCCCGGGAAAGTGTCAGGGCTCTGGCACAGGAGGTTCCCAGAGATGGGGCCTCTACATCAACAGGAGGAGCAACTTCTTCTGGAAGAGAACAATCTCAGGGGCAGGTAGCAAACATTCAACCTGCATTCAACCATGGGGTCGTCAGATGCAGATACTGCAATCAACTCCTCACCTATGGGGAGCAAAGTGTCCTGCTCATGGTTCGGGCATTGGAGAACCATCACTGCCCTTCCCACCCCTAATTTTTTTCTTTTCTTTTTGCTCCTGTTGAGCAGTTTCTATTCCCTGTTTTTGTTCCTCTTCAGTTAAAAGAAGAAAACCAAAAGTTCTTTTCAGAACTACCTCCAATTCTCATCAAAGAGCTATAATCTTAAAAAATGAAGAGTAAGTGAAATATAGTGCATTGATAATTGAAAGGAGAATGAGTAAGAAAGAACAGAAAGGTATGAGAGGTGAAAGGAAGTGAAGTAGGAGGAATGAAAGAAGGTGAGTGTTAGAAAAGAAAGTTATGACACAGTGAATAAACTGGAGTATTTCTGACATATCTGTAAACACAAAAGTAACGCATTGCAGGAGTGCGTCACAAAAGTGACGCAACTCCAGTAATGTGTCCTTTCACATGGAAAAAGCACCATGTGAAAGGTTTGCTGTGAAGCAGGCGCAAGATTTTGGCGCAACTGCATCCTAAAAGTGACGCACTGCGTCATTATTACCAAGCTTTTTGCAAGGAACACCCCCTCTGCATGCATTATACCTGACACTATTTTTTAAAAAGTGACGCATCTAGGTACATGGGTCACTTTTTAAAACTCTGCGCCATATTGTATCTGCATCAGGTATAATGTATGCAGAGGGGGCAATCCCGCGCAAAAAGCTTGGTAATAACAACGTACTGAAATCTATGAGATTTCCCTGCGTCACTTTTAGGATGCTATTGCGTCAAAATTTTGCGCCGGCCTCGCATCACTTTTATGTTTACACATATGTCAGAAATACTGACGTATCTGTAACTCCTTGCAACATGATTCGTCATACATTAAATATGACACATCTGGAATGTCATAAGGACTGTGGACAGAAAAGTGACGCATCACACCAGCAGTGTAATAAAATGTGCCTCGTTGCACTATATTTAAAGGATGCAACAGCATCCTAAAAGTGACGCAGTGAAATCTCAAACATTTCACTGCGTCGCTATTACAAAGCTTTTAGTGGGAGAACACCCCCTCTGCATGCATTATACCTCACGCAGATATAATGTGGCGCTTGATTTTAAAAAGTGACCCATCTACCTAGATACCTCACTTTTTAAATATAACGCAACGCGGCACATTTTTTTACACTACTGGTGCAATGCGTCACTTTTCTGTGCGCACTCCTTATGACATTCCAAGTAACGCATTGCTGGAGTGCGTCACAAAAGTGACGCAACTCCAGTAATGTGTCCTTTCAAATGGGGAAAGCAGCATATGAAAGGTCTTGCCTCAGTCTAACACCTGCTGTAAAGCAGGCACAAGATTTTGACGCAACAGCATCCTAAAACTGACGCAGTGAAATCTCAAAGATTTCACTGCGTCGCTATTACAAAGCTTTTTGCGGGAGAACACCCCCTCTGCATGCATTATACCTGACGCTATTTTTAAAAAGTGACGCATCTAGGTACATGGGTCACTTTTTAAAACTCTGCGCCATATTGTATCTGCAACATGATTCGTCATACATTAAATATGACACATCTGGAATGTCATAAGGAGTGCGCACAGAAAAGTGACGCATAACACCAGCAGTGTAATAAAATGTACCTCGTTGCACTATATTTAAAAAGTGACGCATCTAGATAGATGCGTCACTTTTTAAATATTGCATAACAATGCGCATTTTTTTACACCGCTGGTGCGTCACAAAAATTGACGCACAGGAAGCGCAAAACTAACAGCGCAAGGCCTTCATAAATATGGTCCTGGATTTTCCCCGTGCTTCGCCGGTGCGCGTACCATGCGCTTCCCCCGCGCAAAACGAAAAAAAAATTTTAATGCCCTGCAGGACCCTATTTTAGTCCCTACATCAAACCTAGGGGGTCAGAGGGGGTCTACTCTTCCCCCTTATGGTCATTTGCCCCTTTTTTTTTCAAACCCCTTGTGTCTCGATTTTACCGAGACACAAGATGGCGGCCGCTCCGCACTGTTTAGAATGTTTACAGACAACTGAGATCCAATCAGCTTCCTGCGCGCAAGTCGCGTGTCGCGCCTGGAGCGCACTCGGGTGCGCGCACGGGAGAGCGCCTATAGATATATATATTTTTTTGAACCTAAATTACTCAAAATCCACTGGAGCACATATCTTGAGACATAGCAAAGGCACATCGGGCTACCAGTCCCTACAATTTTGCCAAGTTTGGTGGAAATCCATTCAGCCGTTCGGGCTAAAAGTGAAATCGACCGCCCTATGGAAATTAACATGGGGAAAACGCGTTTTGGGACCCCCCTTTTATCTCGGCCCCCGCTTGACGAATCCCCCCCAAACTTTCAGGGAAGGACCGGACCGCCATGAGACCATTTTCCTGAAAATTTCAGGCAGATTCGTCAACCGGCGCCAAAGTTATTCAAAATAGAATGTTGAGATTTAACATAGAAAATTATCCTAACTATAACTACCTACTGGCGACCGCCAGTAGGTAATATATATATATATATATATATATATATATATATATATATATATATATTACCTACTGGCGGTCGCCAGTAGGTATATATAGTTAGGATTTTTTCTCTATGGGATTTTTGAAAATTCTATGTCTAATAACTTTGGCGTCATGAATATTGTTTGAAAGAAAACTAATATCTCATGATTTTCCCACAGTGGTTTGGAAGGGGATCTATAAGCTAAACTGAAAGCATATTTTCTGTAAATTCACATTATCTTTCTCAGTCATGTGAAAATGAAGTCTGACATTCTCAGTAAAACATGTACATCCAACAAGGACAGAGACTGTCAGTTGATTCCTTTGTGTTCTACTGCAGCCTCCTAGAGTGTTCTAAAGAACAACTAGAGCGCTAACAGTCCTACTTATTACAAAGGTATGGCACACCTGAAGCCATCTTGATTGGAATAAAGTGGTAACTTTTAAAACATTTAATTTAAAAAGAAACAACATGAGGGGGTATATTTTGCCATAGAAAGTATGATTAGTGCTGCAGAATGAAAAATTAGGGCACATTTTGAGTGACTTCTCAAATCCTTTTCTATTTCATTAAAACATTCTGACATGCAGTCTCCCAAAATGGCCACCAGAGACAAAAGAGCCCAAATGTAGCCCAAATATCACCCAGATGTAGCCCAAGTATAGCCCAATGACAGAATGTCCCAGAGTGTTCTAAAGAACAACTAGAGCGCTAACAGTCCTACTTATTACAAAGGTATGGCACACCTGAAGCCATCTTGATTGGAATAAAGTGGTAACTCTTAAAACATTTAATTTAAAAAGAAACAACATGAGGGGGTATATTTTGCCATAGAAAGTATGATTAGTGCTGCAGAATGAAAAATTAGGGCACATTTTGAGTGACTTCTCAAATCCTTTTCTATTTCATTAAAACATTCTGACATGCAGTCTCCCAAAATGGCCACCAGAGACAAAAGAGCCCAAATGTAGCCCAAATATCACCCAGATGTAGCCCAAGTATAGCCCAATGACAGAATGTCCCAGAGTGTTCTAAAGAACAACTAGAGCGCTAACAGTCTTACTTATTACAAAGGTATAGCACACCTGGAGCCATCGTGATGGGAATAAAGTGGTAACTCTTAAAACATTTAATTTAAAAAGGAACAAAATGAGGGGGTATATTATGCAATAGAAGGTATTATTAGTGCTGCAGAAAGAAAAATTAGGGCACATTTTGAGTGACTTTTCAAATCCTCTTCTATTTCATTAAAAAATTCTGACATGCAGTCTCCCAAAATGGCCACCAGAGACAAAAGAGCCCAAATGTAGCCCAAATATCACCCAAATGTAGCCCAAGTATAGCCCAATGACAGAATGTCCCAGAGTGTTCTAAAGAACAACTAGAGCGCTAACAGTCCTACTTATTACAAAGGTATGGCACACCTGAAGCCATCTTGATTGGAATAAAGTGGTAACTCTTAAAACATTTAATTTAAAAAGGAACAAAATGAGGGGGTATATTTTGCCATATGAATTATGATTAGTGCTGCAGAAAGAAAAATTAGGGCACATTTTGAGTGACTTCTCAAACCCTCTTCAATTTCATTAAAAAAATCTGACATACAGTCTCCCAAGATGGCCACCAGAGACAAAAGAGCCTAAATGTAGCCCAAATATCACCCAGATGTACCCCAAGTATAGCCCAATGACAGAATGTCCCAGAGTGTTCTAAAGAACAACTAGAGCGCTAACAGTCTTATTTATGACAAAAGTATGGCACACCAGAAGCCATCTTGATTGGAATGAAGTGGTAAGTCTGAAAACACTCAATTTAAAAAGGAACAACATGAGGGGGTTAATTTTGCCATAGAAAGTATGATTAGTGCTTCAGAAAGAAAAATTAGGGATCATTTTGATTGACTTCTCAAATCCTCTTCTATTTCATTAAAAAAATTCTGACATGCAGACTGAAACATGCACTTTGAATACCAGCAGCAGACGTCCCTGGTGAGCAGTAGCTTTACTACAGTGATCTAATGTGCAACTAGAGTGCTAACATTCAGAATTTATGGCAAATGTGTGACACATCTGAATGCCTTCTTGATGGAACCAAAGTAAACAAGCATTGAAAATGCAATAGATCTCGCCCTCGTTTAAGTTAAAGCCATTCTGTTTGTAATGAGGTGGCTTTTTAGCTTTGCTTTTATTAGTGTTTTTTCAACTTTCATGTAAATAACATGCATCTGTATGCATATAAGTATATGTATGCATGCATTTATGTTTGTATTTATATAGATATACAGATGATATATGTTTACATATGTATGTATATATATATATTCACTGAAAAAACCATAGGTTATAGACCATATATAGTTAGGAATTAGCATTTACAAAACCTTGAAAATTCACTGAAAAAACCATAGGTTATAGACCATATATAGTTAGGAATTAGCATTTACAAAACCTTGAAAATTCACTGAAAAAACCATAGGTTATAGACCATATATATTTAGGAATTCACATTTACAAAACCTTATTTTACTCACACAAAACCATTGAAATTCCATATATAGTTAGTTGCACTAACTATATATCGCGCACCCGCAATCCACTGCTGATGATGTCACATATTACATCATTCATGACATGGTCAGTGACATCACTGATGACATCACTGATGACATCTCAAATGACATCACTGATGACATCACTGATGACAACATCCAGTGACTGTATGTTTCTGTAAAGTTAAAATATGTCTTACATATTGAAGAATGAGTGGATGTATAAGTGTCTGGATGAAGGATTTAGTAGGTGCATGACTGACTGTATGAGTGAGTGATTAAATGTGTCTCACTGAGTGCATGGGTTAGTGACTAAACTGTCTTAATTTGTGCATCATTATGTCTGTTGTTCTGTAAACTGTTGCATGTGTTGATAAGTAGCTATATGAGTAACTATATGGCTTATTGATTGGTTGCCCAAGTATTTGTATGGGAGACTGAGTGTGTGTGTGGGTGGCTGGGAGGTGTATGACTCTGTGCATAGATGTGTGAGCAGTTGATTCACTAGATGTATGGTTTCAAAAGTGCATGTGGAAACAGCTGTATGGGCGGTTGACTGTGTGCATGAGTGTATTGGTGAGTGAATGGATATCTCAGTGCTACATGTCAAAGTAAGTACATATGTAAAACACAGTACATGTGAGAGTTGACATATATAAATAACTGTGCATAAGAGCCAGTGAATGTGTGAGTGGCTGTATGGATCATTGTGAACTTGTATCAGGGATTGTATAAGAGAGTAAATATGTTTTAGTATATGTTTGAATAAGTAAAGTTTGTATAACTGTATAGTTGAGGAAATGGAGGTGTGATTGATTCTTTGCATGACTGACTAGGTGTGTGAGTAACTCCATGGATGAGTGACAGTCTGTGAGTGTCTGTTTACACTGATTGTATCTAAGGTTATATTAGAGTCTGAAGAGGTTCATCGTATTATCACATGAATTATATCATCAGTGATGTGATCAGTAATGTCAAATGAGATGTCATCAGTGATGTCATCAGTGATGTCATTTGAGATGTCATCAGTGATGTCATTTGAGATGTCATCAGTGATGTCATCAGTGATTTCACTGACCATGTCATGAATGATGTAATATGTGACATCATCAGCAGTGGATTGCGGGTGCGCGATATATAGTTAGTGCAACTAACTATATATGGAATTTCAATGGTTTTGTGTGAGTAAAATAAGGTTTTGCAAATGTGAATTCCTAAATATATATGGTCTATAACCTATGGTTTTTTCAGTGAATTTTCAAGGTTTTGTAAATGCTAATTCCTAACTATATATGGTCTATAACCTATGGTTTTTTCAGTGAATATATATATATATAAAAAAAATTCTCCTACAGCAGTTTATTATTGGTCTATCAATATAGA
>NW_028246865.1:0-1000 GCF_964263255.1 Lissotriton vulgaris
TTCTTTCAAGGGAAATACTTCATAAGAGAGATCAGTTGTTAGATATGTTTGTTGGATAAAATTAAATACCCAATGTATCAATCATATGGTTCAATGTACACAATCGATTTAGGAAACACATAAAAACATGTAAACGTATAAACAACAAAACACAAAGGTGTATCAAAAGAAGAATTTTATCAAAGATTTCATTGAGTCAGCAGTAAATCAAAAAAGCAGGTAAGGAGATGCTGGTATGAAAAGCATAGTGGCAGAAAATCAATAATACAGCAAAACCTAGGAAGGACATCTATCTCAAAACAAGAAGTGAATTAAACACTGTGGAGATAAGATGTGGGTCGACGTTTCGGTCTCTCTACAACAAAATTATCGAGACCATCTTCAGGACTGTTGTCATTAAAACACTGCTGTGAGCTGTGCTGTAATCTGTAACATAAATATTAACATATTACAACTCTATTCTATTTAAAAACCATTACTCCATACACCCATGTGACAGACCTAACTACAAAAAAACGTGACTTTGAGAAAGCTAGACATGACTAACAATATATAAACAAATGTAGACTACATGAATACAAAACTAACTTAAAATAGACAGGCACTGTATATATAATACAGAACTATATGACATATATCTGCATTGTGACATTTTTAAGGCAACAGACATTGAGCAAAAATTCATAATTCGCGATGAGCTCATATTTTCAAACTTATTATATGGATCTTAGAGGAGCTTATCTTTATGTTAGGGTAGTAACTCTCAACAGATAGAGTGCAAATTGGTTGCATAGTTGAGGTAACACGAATAGTCAAGTCATCTAATGGTGTGTCTAGAAATCAGATGTTGACTAGTACATCAAAAGTATGTCATTATCTTAATCAGGAAAGCCTAAAGAGATAAGATTGTGATGGCTAGAGCATGTACGTTACATACACTGATTATCGAGTAATGTAGATGTTTCACAAACATACCTAGATTTGAATAAGATACCACAAT
>NW_028246866.1:0-18943 GCF_964263255.1 Lissotriton vulgaris
AGGGGCCGGTTTTGCAGTGGAGGATTGTTTTTGTGCAGGAAGCGACTTCAATAAACAGTTAGCCATCTTCTTTTGTTCTGAGACCCTCCTACATTCATCTTTCAATGGTGGGCCATGGGGGAATTGACAAGTGTTCAGCTTGATTTTCCGGAACTGACCCAAGCACCCGTGAAAATTGGCATCCCTAACGTTACAATTAGGGGTGAGCGAACCATATAATTAGGCTTTCATGTTTTCAGTTTCAATTTTTGGTGAATTCTGGAGGGGTTTTTTCAGTGATTTCAATACCTAAACAGTAGTAATCAGTAGCTACACATTTTCATGTCATTAAAAACAATAGATACAGTGTTTTTCCGGTGTTTATGGAACTGTTTGCTTTTATTATTGTTTGCTTTCTGCACTGATAGTCAATTGGTATATAGACAGTGTACGTACAGTGTATTTGAGGTCCAAATACATTTTGCCAATCAAACTTATTGTAGTGCACCATGCAATACTTCTTCAGTGGGTCTTTGGTCATGACCGCTCATTTTTTCCTTCCAGTGTAAACTTTTTTCTGTGAAAAGGCCCTCTCAACTGGCACTTGAGATGGGCAACGCCAAAACAGGCAGTACACAATTTACTAACTCCGACTACTAACATTCCATGCCAATAGTAGTGCACTTGAAGATTGCGATTCTCTGGGCAGGTTCGGGAACATTTGTGTTGAACTTGGAGCTTATGCCCTCAGAGAAGCAATGCTCTTTAAACTACAGAGAAAATTCCCCTTTACTTGAGGGATCTAGAACTTGTACAGAGTACCACAGTGATGTTTCATTGACTGGAAATACCATGATTGGTGAAGGGACACTTCTTTGCATCATTGTAAGCCATTTCTCATACATTGTAAAATGAAAGTTCCTGAATTACTTGTCAACCTTGCTTTGCTTACCAAGTGGCAAGCACTCTAACATGGAACATGTTGCAAAGTCAAAGTCACTAATGGCCTCGCCCAACCTACTCTCAAGGAGATGTTTCACATCTACACCAATTATGCTGAACATTTGGCAGACTTTCAGACTCTAGTTGTTTTCTGTGTCCACTACAGGAGTTATATTTTCCTGTAAAAATCTAAGAAAGCAGTAGAGTGCACTTTTTTCACATCACTATCAATATGCGACCAAAGATCATCACATTTCTTGCCTTTGGCATCATCAACTCTGTAAACGTTTGCCACAAGGATAATGTAGCTTTCACAGCCCCTTGGACTGAGTACCATCAGCTAAGTGACACAGTTGGGATGACTCTTTCTTTGATACCACACAAAGCACAAAATGAGAAATGTTTGCACTTTAGTTCCCGCGCATAACAAAACAGTGCACCAGAGTGGACTAAAAAGTCAATTGCTTTCTTCATTAACTCTGAGGATTTTTTAACCTCATGCGCGCTAGCGGAATTCCGCTCCTGCGCTGAGATTTTTAAAAACGCATGTTACGTGACAAGCTGGGCTCGTCATCA
The DNA here is from genome assembly GCF_964263255.1 of Lissotriton vulgaris. Lineage (NCBI taxonomy): Eukaryota > Metazoa > Chordata > Amphibia > Caudata > Salamandridae > Lissotriton > Lissotriton vulgaris. The sequence goes on from NW_028246866.1 coordinate 1,498, forward strand.
GCGTGTGAGGAGGCTACGCCATGACGAGCCCAGCTCGTCATCAGCGTGGAAGGGGGTAAGATGCTTTCAGCATGTCATCTAACAAGTGGCAAGGATCTCGTACAAGGAAGCACTTCAGCTCTGATTTCGATTTTGACAGGTCGTTACACAACTTTTTAATTTATAGGTAGCTGAATCACTGCAAATACAATGAATATCACTCCAATCTTTGTAGAACTTGGAAATAACCTTTTTGCAGCAGCATTCCAAGTGACGTTGCATTCCATGTTTTTTAAAAGTCTAGTGTCATGTCTTCACCACTATCCCAGATGCCTGGTGATAAGCACTCTTTTCACATATACTTGTCACTATACCTTGCATTCAATCCATCAATCAGAGTACTTGTAGAGCGCGCTACTTACCCATGAGGGTCTCAAGGCGATGAGGGGAGGGGGTGCTGCTACTGCTCGAAGAGCCTGGTCTTGAGGAGTCTTCTGAAGGCGAGTAGGTCTTGGGTCTGCTGTATGGGGTAGGGAGGGTTCAAGGTCTTGGCAGCGGGGTAGGAGTAAGATCTGGTGCCGGAGGTCATTTGTTGGATGCAGGGGACATCGGCAAGGGTGAGGCTGGTGGAGCGGAGCTGGCGGGTGGGGATGTGAAAGCTGAGTCTGCTGTTAAGGTAGGCTGGTCTGGCGTTGTGGAGTGCTTTGTGTGCGTGGGTGAGGAGCTTGAAGGTGATCCTCTTGTCGGCGGGGAGCCAGTGTAGGTCTCTCAGGTGGGGGGTGATGGGACTGCGGCAGGGGACGTTGACGATCAGTCTGGCGGAGTTGTTTTGGATGCGTTGTAGTCGTCGTAGGTGTTTGGTGAAGTGTGGCTCACTGGTTAGAGCGGCAGGCTCTGAAGCAGAGATCAGGCCCGGGACCAGGGTTCAAGTCCCGATGCGGCAGGGTCTTGAGCTCAATGTCCGCGGACTTGATAATTCTCGCCTTGGCGCCTACTCTAATCATGGGTCCCAAGCGGCAACTCTGGGCAATAGCTTGCTTAATCTCCACAACGGCCCCTACAACACTGGGAGGCCTGGCTTCAGCTTGGGGGTGCCCAGGAGGGGCATCTCACAGAGAGAGCCAGGAAGGATTCCACAGCATTATACAGCGCCGGGATGCCCCGTTGGGGCAGTTGTGCGCTTTACAAAATACACTACATTTACATTTACATTTGGCTGGGATTCCTGCGTAGAGTGCGTTGCCATAGTCCAGTCTGCTGCTGACGAGGGCCTGTATCACCATTCTTCTTGTTTCGGTCGGGATCCACTTGTAGATCCTGCAGAGCATGCAGAGGGTGTTCTAGCAGGAGGAGGAGACGGTGCTGACCTGCTTAGCCATGGAGAGGGAGGAGTCGAGGATGAATCCTAGGTAACGTGCATGGTCGGTGGGTGTTGGTGCTGTTCCCAGTGTGGTCGGCCACCAGGAGTCGTCCAAGGCTGATGGCGTGGGTCCGAGAATGAGTATTGAATGTTTAAAGCCTGAGGTGTTCGCAATTCACCTATTATCAATACCGACTCCCTAGAAACTGGGGCCTGATGTGCCAAGGATTTTATCCATTCTCTGTAGGTAAATTTGATGGCACATATTGAGAAAGGTTCTTATGAACAAGCCATTTTACCTATCAGTGAAAGAATCAAACGCAACCAAAATGTCAAATATGATTTTGATATTTCCTGATTCTCTACAGTTTATAAAATCATTAAATTAGACCTAAAACATGCTTCTAAACCCTGCATCTTTAGACCAAAAACCGCAAAACTGAAAAAAGCAAAAGGAAGAAGAAATAATATTTTAGTGACATCCCTAAACAACAAAACTCAAGCAGAATAGTGTTAGCCCAGTCTTTCTTGCTACTAGCGTGTATAACAAAGTTACTTTGTATTGGCCCCTTCAGGAAGAAAATAAATGACTCTTTCACTCTCCTTTTCCTTTCATTGAATGGCATTTGGCTTGTGGTTCTGCAGGTGTTTTTTCAGTGTTTATATGTTTACAATGGTGAGGGCTATTTTCATTTTGGTGGGGTTTTATCAGTTATTATAGGTTTAAACCTAAATCCAGACAGCCTACATATAACTTATGGGTAGACATGAGCCATTGTCATGTAGTTCCTATAAATCTATATAGGATCTGCACGTTTAGACAACATAAACTGTGGGATTGGTGTACAGACTGATTCCAGACACCCCCACCGGATATGCTTGTCTGTAAACCAGCTAGCTCTCAGGGCCACTAGGAACCCCTCATTCCAAGGAGAGAATAGTTTCTGGCAACTTTCAAACATGACAACCCTGACCCTTTGGGGATTGTGGAAACAGTACAGTACTTTATACTGAGTCACTCAAGCTCACTTAGCCTCAGAAAGATACACAGAATAAACAATGGGGTAGTTTTCAATAAGCATTTATTGAGCCAGTGTCATTCTAGTGTAAAATATGTGTGCTACAACAGCCATAAGTCAGAAACAGATATACATGATTATAAGCACCAACAGAGTAAATGGATGGTAGGTTTCTATCATAGTGCTAAGACAATAGATATATGCAGGTGTATAGATGCATTACAATAATAATGGGTAGTCCTATGATACAACCCTAACTAGATGTACCTAAGTGTGCCTAGCATGTATATAGCCAATTATTCCCCTAGGATAAAACTAACCCCATTTCCTGGTGCAAGAGAATGAAGGACCCCATCTTGGTCTTGAAATGGACACCCCGCGAGGAATGTCAGACCACTGTGCGCTGGAGTGTCTGCATGCAGGAACCTCAGCGTCTCGCATCAGTGTGTCAGCATGGAAGTCTTTCTCCTCTGCTTGTCCCAGCAAAGATATGGTGCTTATATACCCAAATGGTACCCTCAGGGGATCTACCTTGCTGTATCATGTTGGCCGAGGTTGAAGATGGTGATGAACCTTATACACAGTTATTATGCAGAAAATGGTAATTCTGAGAATCCTCTTGCATTATAAATGAGGCTAGTTTGGTGGGAAAACCACATGACATGTTTGCAGCACTTACCTAGGTAAAAGGTCACCACAAAAACCGTTATGTAGCACAATGGTAGGGTAAATGTAGGTGAAAGTTTAGGTGACTACCCAGGTCTATATTGGGGTACATTCCGAATCACTATAAGCTTCAACCCCACAGTAAGGAAACCCCGCCACTTGGTCCCCCCTCAAATTCCTCCTTCTGAACTGCCGCTCATATCCTAGGCATTCAACTGAACTCTCACTCCTACTAGATGACCTTAAACCAGATGTCTTATACCTGACGGAAACCTGGTTACAAGACTAAGTTGACCCATTTATTTATTTATTTATTTAAAGAGTTTTATATAGCGTTGGCTAGACCCGGAGGTATCAGAGCGCTTTACATGAGAATTAACAATGTAACATCAAAAGTTCAACAATTACACAATAAATCCCCCCCCCAAAAAAAAATATGCAATACAATTAGGAGAGGAGATAAAGGAGAGAGAAAAGTAGTGGAGGTGGCAGGGTAGGTGAGAAAGGGAGGATAAGGGAAGAGACGGTACGGAGAGACCAAAAGAAGTCTGTCTAAAGACCGACTGGGTAGGTGAAGACCAAGGAGGGAATCCACGGCCCATCTCACCTATAGCTAAACCAGGTAGCTCCATTGGGCATCATACAAACAAGTTCAGTCTCAGTACATTGAGAGATGAGAGAAGGAGAGCCATAAATAGAGGGAGGATGTGGGAGGAGATGTCAGGAGGGTCGAAAGGAAGTGCAACAATGTGGATTAACAGTAAAATAGAAAAAGATCAACAATTACACATTGGATCAAACAATCAGCAATACATTAGGTGAGGAGAGAAAGGAGAGAGAAAAGAAGTGGGGGTAGGTGAGGTGAGAACGTGAGGATAAGGGAAGAGACAACCGTAGAGACGAGAGGAAGTCTGTCTAAAGGCCGACTGGGTAGATGACAACCAAGGAGGGAATCCACGGTCCATCTCCCCTATAGCTAAACCAGGTATCTCCATCGGGCATAAGACAGAGTAGTTCAGTCTCATACATTGAGAGAGGAGAGAAGTAGAGATATAGATAGAGGGAGGAAGCGGGAAGAGACGACAGGAGAGACGAAAGGAAGTCTGGCTAAAGACAGACTGGGTAGGTGACGTCCAAGGAGGGAATCCCCGACCTGTCTCCCCTATAGCTAAATCAGGTAGCTCCATCGGGCATAAGACAAAATAGCTAGCTCTCAAATGATGCGGGAAATTCACAGGTAAACAGGGTGGGGACTAGGGCAAGGACAGGTGAAGGCAAAGGTTAGACCCATTCATCATTCAAACCCTGCCACATGGCTACTTAACCCATAGAGCTGACCGTACCGGAGGGGTAGGGGACTAGCTATAATATTTAAAGATAACTTTAGTTGCCGGTCTTCTACGGACGAGCCACCAGATTGCGAGTGCATAAATTTCTCCCTAGAATTTTCTCCAACCAGTACCTTCACCTGACCCCCAGGACCCATAGGTCAATTCTTTAATGCACTCCCCATACTGGTTGCCAACTTAGCCCTAACGCCAGCTAATTTCACAATTCTAGGAAATCTTAACATCCACATGGATGACCACTCTAACCACCTGGCCAATGAACTATCAACCAGGCTATCGGCCCAGCAATTCAAGCAGTAAGTCTTTGCCCCTACACATGACAAGGGCCATCTCCTCGACGCAGTGTTCAGTAATGATCAGAATCTCTTGGTGGGCACTCCCATTCCCCTCCCTTGGACTGATCACTCGCTTTTTCCCCTGGTCTGGGAGACCCTCGCCCCTCTCCCTCTCAGAACTCTACACCAACACTTGATAGGAAATGGTCTAATCTCTCCGTTAGCCAATGGACTTCTGTTCTCGACACCACCACACCCCATAGTGACCCTAACCCTGAGATGGCAAACAATAATTTTAACTCATGGATACCAAAATCACTGGACTCTATACTTCCAAAAACAACCTCTCATAACAGATTCAAGCAAAAAACATCACCGTGGTTCTCCCTGAAATTAAGGGAGCTTAAACAGACCTGTAGGAAATCTGAAAGAAGATGGGGACAGAACTTTACAGAAGAAAGAAAACAGGAATATAGAGAGGCAATTAGGAGGTACAAGGCAGAGACAAAATCACGAAACCACCTTTTATGAGAAGAGAATCAATGCAGCTGCTAACTCTCCTAAAGAAATCTTTCGCATTGCTAAATCCCTCTCTGCCGCATAAACCTCCCAAAATGGAGGTAGCCAATGGACTACTGTTCTCGACACCACCACACCCCATAGTGACCCTAACCCTGAGATGGCAAACAATAACTTTAACTCATGGATACCAAAATCACTGGACTCTATACTTCCAAAAAAAACCTCTCATAACAGATTCAAACAAAAATCATCACCGTGGTTCTCCCTGAAATTAAGGGAGCTTAAACAGACCTGTAGGAAATTTGAAAGAAGATGGGGACAGAACTTTGCAGAAGAAAGAAAACAGGATTACACAGAGGCAATTAAGAGGTACAAGGCAGAGACAAAATCACCAAACCACCTTTTATGAGAAGAGAATCAATGCAGCTGCTAACTCTCCTAAAGAGATCTTTCGCATTGCTAAATCCCTCTCTGCCGCATAAAACTCCCAAAATGGAGGAAGCTCCAGATCGGTGCAACAATCTAGCAGAATACTTCCACCAGAAAATCCAGCTGATCTGCCAGCCTTTCCCCCCCACCACCCTGAGCCCACTGATCTCAGTACTAGAAGTCTACACTCTGAATTACAGTGCTCGCTACGAGAGTTCCCTTTGTTAGACTCAGTACCCTAGGTTCCCTCATTTCCAGGGTAACCTCTGGCTCCCCTACGGACCCTGCTTCTCCACAATAGCTCTCATTAGTCACCAATTCCATTTGCCCAGTCATCTTAGATACCCTAAACTCTTCTATCACCTCCGGCATGGTGCCCCTAGCATGGAAATGTGCACAGGTGAGAGCCCTCTCGAAAAAACTCAATCTAGACCACTCCTTGATGGCCAACTACCATTCCATCTCTCTCCTTCCTTGGCTGAGTAAGTTGCTGGAGAGACATATGAACTTCACCTTGGCACAGCATTTAGAATCCAACAGCCTGCTTCATGTCACCCAAACAGGGTTCCGTCCTCAGCTCGGGAAGGAGACGGCTCGTCTGGCGGTAACAGAGGAGGCAAGGAGACTTCCAGACCAGGGCGGCTCAGCAGCTATCATTCTTTTGGATCTCAGTGCCGCCTTCGACACTGTTGATCATAACAACCTGCTTGAGCGGCTAAAGAACATGGGAGTAACAAATATGGCACTCACCTGGTTCCAAGCCTTTCTAAAGGATCGGTCCTTTCAAGTCTTTGAGGGCACTGCCTCATCCAACCGGTGGCCTCTCAGCTGTGGGGTCCCCCAGGGTCTTCCCTGAGCCCCACGCTTTTAACACCTATGTGGCCCCATTGGCAGAAATCGCCTCCCATTTGGCATAAAAATCATTACCTACGCAGATGACACCAACTGGTGGTGACACTCAACCACCCTGAGGGATCCGCTGGTACTCTAGGTGCTTGCCTAGAGGCAGTAGCCAAATGGATGGACCTATCCCACCTCAAGCTAAATGGGGACAAGACAGAATTGATGTTTCTGGGCAAATCTCTATCCCCCTCCCCGACACTTGCTTGACCTACCTGTCTTAGCCCCATGCCCATGCCAAAACAGCAGATTAAGAAAGAGCCTTGGTGTGTCGCTGGACAGCTCCCTCTGTTTTAATCACCAAGCCACTAAGCTGTCTGATACTTGTTTTGGACTTATGAGAATGCTAAGAAAAATCCTCCCTCTGCTCCTTTTCCAGGCAAGAAGGATTATGGTACAAGCCCTCATCCTATCCCGCCTGGACTTCGGGAATGCACTGTATCTGGGCGCCCCTCAGTCCACAATCCAGAAGCTGCAAGTAATCCAGAATTGTGCTGCGCGCCTACTGCCCATTGCCCCGAGACAAACACTGAAACCTGCCTTAAGCAACCTTCACTGGCTTCCCATCCAGGCCAGGATACATTTTAAGGCCATGTTCCTGGCTATGTGGAAACCAGGCCCAGGCATCCTTCAGTCCTTGGTCACCCCCTATCAACCCCATAGGAGTCTTTGCTCCAGCTTGGCGTTTCTTGCCACATCTATGAAAGTACGCAAATCCAGATGGGGTGGATGCTCTTTCTTCAAGAATGCCTCCAATCTCTGGAATTCCCTCCCCCCCCCACTCTCCGAGGGGAACTCAACTCATCTTTTCAACACCTCACACTAGCACCATTTGCCTCTCTGTCTCTCTGGTCTTTAAGCGCTAGGAGGCCTCAGGGTAGCTAAGCGCTATGCAAATCCAATTTCATTTCATTCCATTTCATAACACCCACTCCTCATCCGACCAGACGATATACAACAAAAATAAAAAGGGAATGTTCTTATAAATCTGTCATAAAAACATTGTTAAATGTTCAGAATGAAAATTTCCAAAAGTTAATAAAAAAAAATGCTTACAAAATCTATTTTATATGTGTTAAAAAGCTCTATAAGTCCTTTATAATATGTTCATATTTAGTTTGAGCAACTGAGTACGTCTGAAAGCCATGGTATGTAGTAAGAGTGAGAAAAAGAAAAAAAATCAAATTTCGGTTGTTTTGGAAAAAAGGCTGAATTCTTCCCAGCACACAGAGCACCAAATGTTTCTGTGTCCTGTGTGGAAGATGCAACACCACTGCTGCTTGCCCTCGCAGACAACGGTCCCTGTAACACCTCACAAATCAGGTCAATCGAGCAAAGATGATCTTCTTCAGTTCCCACAACCGATGCTGGGGAGCATTTGCAACATCCAAAACCTGTGTATCTGTAGTAGAGCTGGTATCCAATCCACCAGGAGCTGAAGCATTCCATGGTGGTTCTAATAATTTCGACATCAACATGGGAATACGCTGAGGACACTGTACTACGTGGGCTTTAACGGGTCCAGCAGTACATCCACATCCAGTGGCGCAACTGATCGAAGTGTTAGACAGCGATCAAACACGCATTCTTGTCCGCAGAGCAAGCAGCAGAGAACAGGCAAAACACAGTCAATCCAGACTGGTCAGAATGATAGGAACTAAGACACGCTTAGCTCCTGAAGTCGAGGTGGGCCCATATGGAGTACCATGCGGTCATGGTGAGGAAATAGAAATTTTTAGGTAGTCAGTGTGACCCCCACTCGCACCCTATCCATGCACCCGTGCCCCATGTATGTCATGTAATTCCCTTCCCGTGTTCGCCATGATAATGCAAATGTATTTCCGTCTAAGGTTAGCATGTCAGTTAGTGAGCCCTTCATGTATAAAGTACCAATTCCGCATTAGGGCCCACGTTTCCAATGCATTTACATGGTGCACTTTTAAATAACGCGAAGCACACGTTTTCCACGTTTTTCTGGCTCAGTCGAGCCAGGCCCTTAATTGAGGCTCCGAGCCTCTTCTGTCTCTGAAAGCTGCAGTTTAGGTATGCATCCCTGACCTCTACCTTACTTCCTGCCCAGCGAGCGGTGCCCGGCTCGGCCTGGCCTGCCCGCCAAGACAGTATTTTGCCTACAGTTATCTGCTCAGCCTCCGCAAAAACACATTCCAGTCTAGTGAAATAGGTAAACATGTTCCCGGCTGCAGAGCAAAGGGCCCTGCTTTCCTGTCTCCTTGCAAGTGATTTACCAAACCTGTTACCATGGTAGGCCCACGGCCCCCGCGCATTGCACCAAGACACGTATGCACGCATTAGCATTCAGTATTGAACGGCCTCTGCCCGAGAGACCTTTTACTTCAGACAACACATCCTCCAAACATAAGATACCAGATATGCTATAGGTGCAGGTCGTTCTGACATCCCAGACACCAAGACTCCTCTACTAGTGCTAAAAGTCAAGCCCCCACCTCTCCCCAGTTACACGTCTATACCACGTCATGCTCAGTTGCGCACGCACCCAGGGTAAAGGTTTCTGCTGACCCTGCAGAATCTCTCTATGCATCCACCCACTTATGACACTTCTGTGACGTTTCCAGTACACACCTCCGTGTACTCCCCTGTACATGCCCTCTTTTACGCCCATGTGTTCTTATCATTCTCTTTTTCACTTGTTACGCCTACTGTATTCATTTCAATTATACTGTTTTACTATATATAATGTGTGATGTTAATAAAATGTTGAATATCCCTTCCTGAACCTTAGTGGTGATGGAACTCGATGTCCAGCGTCTCGAGACACTTAATTAAAGCCCGTATGACTCAGATATCACGGACTCTGCCTCTCATTTTATTGAGCTCCAAGAGCGTTTTTCCCATCTCCTCGGTGACTGAGACGTCCATTGCGTAGCAGAAAAAGTAAAATCAGGATTCCCACTACCAGTAGCAGAATTAGCGGAAGCACTCTAAAAATGCTTCCAAATACGGAGTGTATAAAAGCTGGAATCTCTGCGAAGACTGTTTGAAAGGTGCTCAACAGTCCAGAACCTATGGTCTTCAATAGGTGTACTATATCCTTCATATCAGACATTTTAAAGATATGTTGTACCATTTCTCTGAAATGGAAAGGGTGGTTAGTTTGTACCAGTGCCTGCATCTCTGTTGAGGACCTTGTGAACTGAAGATCAAAAGTCTCTCGGGCTGAGGCTAAGGGCACATCTTTTCTGTAAAAGCATGGCTTTCATTCGGCTCAGAGGACCACACCAAATAAAGGAAACATTCAACGAAGGCCATGCAGCATCTCTCTGACTGTGTGGGTCAGTGGAAACAATACTTGCATCCAACAAGTAACCCTGGAACTTACTGAGACTAGATGTGCGATGCCTGGAAGCCTCCCAGAACAATCTTGATCATTCAGCATCAAGTACCTCCCATTTGAGAGCAGCATGAACACCGGATTAATCACAGCAGCTGGGGAACCTTTTAAATCACAGGATAAGTTTGCAACTGAACCTTTGCAAGCCCCGTGAAGCATAATATCCTGGCAAAGTAGAGACTCTCTCAATGAAGTCTTGCAGTCTGTACCACAGAGAAACACTTCATTGTACCCATTTCTGCATCTAAATCTACACAGTAATTCCCAAGATTCATGGATGAAGTCCTTACCCATTGCTTCATATCTGCTTACCTGGTGGTGTTCTATGCAAAATTGAAATTGGAAAGCTGTTACTGGCAATGTTATATGGCCATTAATTAACCATTCTGTGGACATTGATTCTGGCACAGTTAAAGGTAATTGGTCTAATTTCTCAATGTGCAGCATTGTATATTTTGCATCTTTTTGTGCCATTCTCATCTGTCTCTCTGATAGATTATATGTGGAAAATAGAGACGCCAGGGCACATGACCAGAGCGCATTGATTGTAGCTTCCAGCTTAATAATAGAATGGATGGTAACTGTGAGTGTCCGTGTTGTAAGATGGACACATCCTGGTCCATTATATCTATAGCAAAAGAGACAATGTTGCCCAGTAAATAAATCTTGGATGTCAGTGTGGTCATACCATTGTCAATCACAGCCAAAGCCTTTTCTAAGTTAACTAGTCAATTTCATGTGACCTCTCAGCAGCTTCCTGTTGAGAGATATCCCAAACTTCTTGTGTAAGGAACAGTTTCCGATGTGGTTTTTGGGGACCTAGCAGAAACTCCCAAAGATCCATGTTATCTGAGATTAAGTGTTGTTTCATCTGGGACAGCGTTGAGTTTCTTAGCCAAAGCATAACTTCCCAACACTGTATGATGTCACCACCCCTGAATGTTCTCTTTGTACATTGCAAAGGTTAGGCCTATGGATACTAAACCCTTTGGTGGTACCCTTGAATCTTGGCTGACACCTATTTGTGTTGATAAGACAAATTAACTATCCCTTCCAATTGGGGTCTGTTGAATTATATGAAACATCATGCCTGATGTCATCTAGTGTACCCTCATTATTAGCTGCATAGTTTTGCCATCCCTCAAATTGTGAAAGCGAGGGAATATGAGGTGTTGTTCAAGTCCTTAATCTTGGCTAACCCAAGATAGGAAGTCTGTTGCACTGCTTTGTTCAGGAATATAATTTGTTGCGGTATGCAGCATGCTGTAAATAATGCTTCAGTTCCCTGAACCTTCCAATCATTAGTGCCCCAGACTGATTTTATGTCGATTGTGTTTTTCCATAAGTCGAAACTCTATTTAGACAGTTGGACAATAGAGAATGCAGCGTATATTTGTTTTGTGTTAGTAAGCATACTTTTCTTTGCAGATGTAGGTTCAAGCTTATAATAATATGAGCATGGATCTGATGTATTAAACCCAGAAAAATAAGCAATCGTTTGTGAAAACCTTTGCAAAGTACTTTTCGGAGGTGTTGGGCAATGTTCACATTGGTGGTATGTGAGAACATTAGGTGGTGCACTTGTTTTATGCAAAAAATGATGATCATAATGTTGGTAATAATACATGGTGTCAAACAAAGTCAGATGAATCATCAAGCATTTAATGTTTCAAAAATGCTGCAGACAATTTTAAATCAGACAGGATACTATTTACAGTTTCAAAATCCCAATCATCAGAGTATGTACTGGAGGCAATAATATAATTTAAAGAAATTTTAAATACATGTAGTATTGTTAGAAGTTCAGTGGGACCAAATACATTGTATGAAACCCATCCTAAACTATTCCGCCAGTAACTGGAACTGCTGTAATGTTCACATAAGGCAGGTCTCTTTGATCATGATGAGATGACATATGAGGTTTCAGTACCAAGATGTTATACTGCAGAGCATTCTGGAAGACAATGTCCATTTTCGAGCAAGAAAAATACAGTCACTAAACCAATCCAGAAGAGTAGGAACAGTATTCCAGATATTATCCAGAGCTGTAGCCACGGTGAGCCTAGGTATGTCTTTTTCAGCTAAAGGTAGAAATCATGAAGTTGCTTTTTGGAGGAAACTGGAGCTGATGGTGACTCAGGTTCACTGGATCCAGAGAAAATGTGTCAAAATCAATTAAGTAGCCAGATGCAGTTTGATCTATCTTTGGTAGCTCAGCAAGTTTTTATGAACTTGCAGATGTCTCCTGTAAGAGGCATATTGATGTAGATGTCGGTGGTAGGCCAAATTGATATCTGTGCTTCATTTGTTCTTTGATGTTCAATTTCAATAGTAACGAGTTCCATTTCATTTTTGGTAACTTCATTACTAAGTATTGAAGATTCTTCAAATGTTATCAGTCTTTCTGTCTGAGCCTCCTGTATGGTAGTGAGAGGAGATCAGCGGCTACCCAGGAGCCCATGTGGCCTGCAATTCAGGATCAGCCACATAGTGTGGTTTGATCAGATCAATGGAGACAAATCTCTCTTCTTTCTTGCCGGCAAGAGGCTGAAGAAGTACTGTTCTTGTTCCTTCGAAAGCCAGGACGGGTACAGGTGTTCTGTAAGATGGCCCAAATTCTTTCTTGTCCACAACCTTTTCTCTGACCAGATCCACGACTTTTGAGATCCTGGCAGGTCTTGCTGTGCCTGTAACTGATTTTACTTCCTCAGTGGTGGTGTGTTTTACTAGGACTTTGATTTGTAGTACCCAGAATTCTTTGAGTTCCTGTAAAACAGCCAAACGGTTATCAATGTCAAATGGTTAATCATCTGCCACTGTGCTGACATAATCGAGGTCAGGTACCCACATTTTCGTACCAAATAGGACTTCGTAAGGAGTAGGGCCTCCTAAGGAACTTCTTGACACGCTATTAAGTGCCCTCTGGACACCATTTCGGAGATTGACCCACTTGCTGTTAAGGATTGCTTTAAGTCACAGTTTTTCTTCTCCACAATCAAATTTCCCTTGGGATGATACGGAGATGAGTATCACAATGCTACACCCAAAATTCCCAAGGCTTCCTTGTAAATCCTAGAGCTAAATGCGGACCCACGCTCAAAATGTAATGTGCCAATTGCGCATGTCCCTAAGAAGACTTGCAAATCCTTTATAACAGTTTGGGCATCATCAGAGTATTGAGGCCAAACCCACAGGAATCTAGAGCATGAATCCGCTGCCACCAAGATGTTGTAAGCTCCATTAGATTATAAGAGGCCGCAGTGGTCCAAATAGACACAAGCGAGAGGTCTGTTTGATATTAGTAGTTGTGTTTGTGCCGGACTTGCTTCGGTGGAACCCTTCATCTGCTGACAGATGTCGCACTTAAGGACAAATGCCTTTTTCTATTTTGTTCAACCTTGTTACCAATAGCGTTGTTTCAGTAGTAAAACTGTCGCAGTAATCCCTGCGTGTGAAGAACCCAGACCCTCGTGTGCAGCTAGAATTAATCCTAATCTGCGATCTATGGTTGATATTACTCTATCCCCCCACTTTTGGAATTTGAGCATATGGAATATTTTTTACATCTACCTTGTAAGAGTACTGAATGGAAAGCCTTTTTGCACGGTTGAGCTGTTTTTGCATGAAGCAATGACAGCTACCGTTATCTGTCCGTCTATTCTCGTGCTAGAACAAGTTATTGCAGCTACAGCAGCAGTTTGCACTGTCACTTTGGTGGCTTCATTAGCCAATAAATTCCCTTCAATGGGAACCCCATCACATTGATGACTCAGTGTGTGTATCATGTGAGCTCTTGGCACATCTTTTTTCAGTTCTGCGACATGTTCCCAAAGCAATTTGTACTTTATTGTACAACTTTTTGAGTCTTTAAACCTATTCTGACCCCACTAGTGAAGATATTCATTATTAGACTGAACACAGTAAAATGAATCACACACAATAAGTATGGGGAATTCTCGATCCATATTTAGTAGACCCTTTAATTCTGCCAGCTGTGCCATGTAGTCTCCAAGACTGTGTTTTCGTACTGCTAGGATGGAACTTGCCTTCCTGCATACGTCTTTTTACAATCGCACAAGCTGCGCTGTATTGCTGTTTACTTCCTAAGGCAGGTTAAGGAGAACCGTCAGTGTAAATAATGTATTCATATGGATCCACAGGCATTTTTTCATTCGAGAGAGGATATTCTTGTTCGCACTACATAAATACTTGTGTTTTCAATGTAGAATCAAATTTGTAGTCTTCATCTGTTGCAGTGAGAGAATTAGCACATTGTATCCATTGTGGATGCAGTGCTTTTGCATTTTGAACACTTGCCTTTGTAACAGCCGTCTAAGGAAGGAACTGGAGTTACGACAATTTTTCATTTCCCCTGAGCCAGTGCTCTTTCTTTCACTACCGCAGTCTGTACTGCTGTTAGAATCTTCTTAGTGAATGCAAAGTGCATTTCAGCATTTGTGTACAGATGAGATTTGTATGCTATGGGTACAGTTTTGCCTTCATTGAAGGTTAGGTAAGTGTACCCAGATTGACCTGCGATTACATGGATCACCAGATTTGTGGTATTTATATGTGTGTATAGGTGTTTGGAAGCTATCACGTCAGCTCGTAAGGAATGAAGGATATCCATGTTTTCCTGTGTCCAATTTCTAACTGAAAAATCAGATCTGATTACATTGTAGAACGGTTTGACTTTTTCTGCATAATCCAAAATGTATGTTCTGCCAACATTTGGGAATCCCAATATGGATTGTAAGTGTTTCAGAGTTTTTGGAGGTCGGAGCAGCGCTCATTTTTCTCAAAAGTTAGCTGCTAGGATTTTCCCTTCATTTGATAACTCGTATCCCAAAAATAGGACACTGAAGTGGGCAATTTTTGATTTCCTAAAGTTGAATTTGTAGCCCCCAGAGGTGAATTCCCAAATTAAGTTGCTCACTCTGGTCAAATGATCCAATGAATCATCATCAGTCAGATATAAATAATTTACATAGGACAATGCCTTCTCATCAACATTTTGAAGTAACTCTGTTACCCTAGCTGAGAAAATCTAGGGCTATTCTTATACCTTTGGGGCAGTCAACAGAATTGATGCTTAGAGCCAAGGGCTGAAAATGCTGTCTAACTGCCACTCAGAAAGGAGCATCCTGGCGCTGGATTGGAGGTGATAAGGGACTCTGGTGAACTCAGATGAGAGATAGACAGAATTCATCTGTGGCTCCGAAAATCTAAGTTTTCAATCCTGTCATGAATTGAGTTTCAGTTTTTGTGTCTCTCAGATGCGTTGGCAATAGCTTCCAAGCTTTGGTACCCAGGACAGCCAATGTTTTCCCTCCCTTAGTTTTGTACCTGAATCGGGGGACTTTAAGGAGGTTGGCTATTGAGGACTTGAGGGTACTAGTTGCAATGTAGTCGGTGAACCTTTTAGAGAGGTATTGTAGGGGTGGGCGGAATTTGCGTAGTCGCGCTACGCATAGCTCAGCGAAATGGTAAAAAATCTCCGTGAGCATGCAAAAGTTCCGCGAACATGCGGAATTGCTTGTTCCGCCCGTTGCAGGTGCTTTTTTCCTGTTCGCGAATGTTGTTTGCATGCTCAGGGAGAAATATCTTGTGAACACGTATTTTGACTGTACAAACAAGCAAAAAATTCCCCAAAGCAGCGGATCACGGAATTTTTGGCAATTCCGCGTTCTCCGCGGAACGCGAAATTACCCAAATTTTGCAAGAGGAACGGAATTTACTGCCCAGGCCTAGTATTTAGGTCCTTGTTTAAGTGAAGCTCTAAAGGTGATTAGCAGGATTTTAAAGAATATTCTTTTATGTAGAGGAAGCTAATGAAGATTAGTAGTTTTAGGACCAATCGGGCCGCCACTTGTTGGGCCGCTTGGAATCTTTTTAATGCTTGTTTGTTGGCTCCTGCCAAGAGGCTGTTGCAGGAGTCCAAGCGCAAGAGGATCAAGGTGACTGCTACTGTTTTCCTTGCAGTAAGTGGAATAAGACCAAAGACTTTTTTAAAGAATTTTATGATGCTGAAGCAGGTCCCTGCTACAGTTCTTGCGTGTGGCTGGAAGGGGAGCCCAGAATCAAACTGTACACCTACAGTTATGGCTACCTTTACCGTATTAGGTAGAGGTGTGGTACCTTCAAGCCACCACTCCCTGGGCACAAACAAGACGTCTAGTGTTGTTCTGTATTTTTTCTGCACGTTATTTATTAATGCAGCACTGTGTGCATTCTGCACTGCAAATGTCTTTGTGCATGTATTCAAATGTCGGTAGTCTAAAACTAGACTGTATGAACTTTCAGGTTTCATTACAGGAAACAAAGGATTATGATTGGAGAGTTGCAATTTCTATTACCCCCTCGTATTCAAGTTGATCTAAGATCTCTCTGACTTGTTTCTTTGCTTCTTGTTTAGTAGAGTATTGACTCTGTGGAGTTGGAGTTGTTTTTACTGAGATTACATGGTGAGGTTACTCAGTTTCCCGCCCTACATGGTTGCGATATAATGCAGGAACAAGTGCTACTGCCCATTCCTGCACATATGAATATTTTAGTGATACTGAAACAAGGTCGGGAAAAAACTGTAAAATTACTGTTTCTCCCTTTGGGCACTATATAACAATCTCAAGCGGTCAATCTTTTTCAGCCAAAAGGATGTCATAACCATAAGTCAGGTTCTCCCAGAAGAGACCTATAATTTTCCTAGGTTTATCCCCCTCCATTTGGAGAGTTTGTTCATGTAACTGATGTGGGACACTCACCCTTGTATCAGGTGTTTCCACCATGATATATTCATTCAACGCCACTGTCACCAGAAATTCCATCCGATTCTGGTGAGCTATTGTTACATCTGCTGCACTGGCTAGCATCGCCAGAGCCCATTTCCCGTTCAGAAGTTGAGTCCTAAGTATCCTTCTCATTTCTTATTTTAAGGTCAGCTACCTTCTTCTTTTTAAATTGAGGTTTTGATTTTGGTTTATCGTCTTGTTTTTAGGAAACGATTGAAGACTTTCCTATTCTGCTGAGCTGTGGTGTCCTGCTCTGGGTCTTAAAGCGCTGGGATGCCTCCGGGTAGCCATTCGCTATACCAAGTTTGTATTCATTCATTCATTGCTAATATGGTCCGAATGTGTGTCTCTGGACTTTGTTTGTTCTTCTGATCTGTCTTCTGACCGTCTATCCCTTTCTGAGTTTTTTGATGAACCATGAAAGGAGCAAAAGTAATGTGTATCAGTATCCTGATACCTGTCAGGCTTCTTAATGTTATCACAATTCCTAAGGTTGTACCTCCTTTCAGAGGGTGCCTGTTGGGGAGACCCACCTCTTGGTTGTGATCTATTCTCTCTATTCTTTTGTTGTTCATTATCCTTTTTCTTCTTGGAAGAATCAGGTGCTTGCTTGGTGTTATCCTTTTCTGGTCCACCGATCAGTTGAGGTTTTGATGCTCTAGCTCCCAAATTATGTCTACCTAATTCAGCATATGTATATTCAGTAATTTTTAGGTAATTCACGCTCCTGTTGTACAGGAGGGAAATCCCTCAAGCGTTTGAGTATTGCCACTACTGTTGCATCCCTTT
>NW_028246867.1:0-12624 GCF_964263255.1 Lissotriton vulgaris
AAATATTGTATAAAGATAAAACAATATCCCAAAAGGTATAAATGTAAGGACAATTTATATTGTATGCACCAGTCATGACATGGATCAGACAAAGGAGACACCTATTCAAATGATTTTAGAAAAATATTTTTTTAGTAGTTTTGATATTCAAGCAAAAGAGGGCAATTTTCAAGTAGACATAGTTATATACAGCACACAATCAATTACTTAAGGTGACAACCGAAAGAAACTTGGTGCACAGTATATACAAGTGAGGTGTGGCAACTCAAGTGAAAGAGTGAACAGCGACGAACGGCGCAGAGTGAGCAAAGTGAAATATTTACAGTGAAAAGCTCAAAACGTGACATAAAATCAGTGACTTTCTATAATACAATTTGTAATTTCAATTGGAGTCACAACAGAGTGCGCCTGTAATTTGCGCTGTGAGGTCGACGACGTTTCGGTCCTTAACCACTACGGATCATCTTCAGGACGGGGTTGTCTTGTTACAGGTGCTGAAGGCGGGAGGGTCTCTGCCTGAATCCGAGGGATCCGGTGAAGCACGTGTGACTGCCCAAGAACTGAATCAATTATCTGGTGGAAAAAGGGGCGTACAGAACAATCAAGGTGTTTTTCAAATTACGGCAGTCAAGGACCTGAGTGTTATGTCGAATCCAGGTCAGCGTCTTAAAAGGATCGCGGCAATTTGGAAATTGGGCAATCAGGGGCCTGGAATTTATGCAGAGTCCCAAGCGGCGTCGCGAAGCGATCGCATGGGTCAATTCATTCGGCGGCCAGGGACCTGGTTTGTTGATAGATACAAGGGTGCAGTAAATGCAGTCGGGCGTGCCAGCCTAGAGTCCGGGAGCCTTCTGATAGCGTGTGAGTCGCCATGAATATTGGCTCCACTTGGAGCACAGCTTACAATTACTTGGCGGGAGGGGATCAAACTACCAAACCCTCTACTCCAGCAAACCTTCTCTAGCACACCCCCTGTCGCACCGCCTGCAATCCCTCCCCCAGGATCCCCAGACTTACCCATTGGAGTATCCGTGTGCGCGGCAGGTTAAGCCGTACTGCTTTCCAGCGTCTCCGCGTGTAAATGCGGAAGTGAAAATTCTCGGCCACAGATCTCGTGCTATAAAGTCTTGTGCGCAACTAGACCGCTGACACCCGTCGTCCGATCTTGGCCCTAATTGGAGGTTTAGGTTCTTCCTCCTATCTGGGGCACCGTCAAAATAGTGGTTAGAAATTATAAATAACAACACACACGAGAGGCGCCAGTTGTGGATCGACAATCAAAAAACCTGGTCCGATATCTTCAAATTATAGTAGAAGTTGATCTAGGCTGCCCCGACGTGGTGAAATATTATACTTAACTGCAGTGCATTTCTGTCCTCAGCATGGATAGAGACAAAATAGCAGCAGAGCTTTTTTAGAATCTTGCGAAAGGCGACACAGTGGCAGCAAGTTAAATTTACGAGGTTAGAAAAGCTCAAAAAGAGCGAGAACAGCAAGTGGTGGGATGGGATAACCCTGAGGAAATACATGAGACTAGATAGAGTCCCTAGGGGCCAGCATGCTCAGATTTTTCCGACGTATGACAAGCTGGATGAGGACTCGTTAAAACTGTGGGAGGATTCCCTTACGCTGAACTCCAAAACATTAATGGGGATACTGATTGACAATGCAGACCGTAAAGTCACAGCCTACCAATTGGAAATTAATAAATTAGAGAGCGAGATAAAAGATCTCAATCTACCAGAAGTCACAGAAAAGAACTATGCTATCTTGACAGATATTTTTTCAAAGCATCAGGAAGAAATTAAACAGCGTAAGGCGAGAAAACTTAAGAGAGACAAAATAGACTACAGAGAAGGGAGGGTATTTACATTTGCCCACAAGTATGATGAGCTAGCAACTGGGGAAGCTAATACCAACAGGCTGGCAAACCAGAATGCTAACTCAGTATCATCCAGCTCCATTGCAAGCAGTATTCTTATTTCGAGTGAGGGTGAACCAGATAGTGGTAAAAGAGCCGGTCGTAAATCAGTACAAGCGAAACCTGAGATCAGGGGACAAGAGAGTTTGAGTAACATATAAGAGCAAGGTGTGGAGATTATCAATCTGTCATCTGTGGTTCTGACAGAGGATATGACCTCACTACTGAAGAAAGGTTTGGGATTTTGCCCAAGAGAAAATGGAGATGTTTGTAAAGCGAAAGTTGATTTGTTTAAGTACATAAGAAATCTCATACTAAAAAAGTATTTGTGAATAATCCAATGAAAAATAAAAATGTGAAGCATATTCCTGAGTGTGGTGTGTTGGGTGGGTTAACCATACAAGATGTATTGGACACACAATTGTTGTTATCAATCTCTGATCACGATTTGTCACCCAACAATATGAGTCAAGTACTAGCTGATCTGGATGTGGAGTGTGATGTGAATATAGCGAGTGGTTTGAAATCCAGATCAAAGTGGATCCCGACCCTAACGGGGGGCAACATGATAGATACGTTTTACAAGCTAGTGCAACAGGATTTAGAGAAACATCTATCGAAAAATGAATTCTACAAGGGAGTGAAAAAAGACAACTTATTCCGGGGGGAAAGGAAAGCTTTACTTGCGCTCTCCACCAATAGCACAATCATTATAAAAGAAGCAGACAAGGGGGGTAACATTGTCATCATGAACAGGCTTGACTACAACAATGAGATCTTGGGGCAGCTATCAGATACCTCTTGTTATGAGCCACTCAAAGCCAATCCAACGAATGCGCTCACTATACTTTTCAATAAACATTTGAAACAGTGGCATGAGGAGGGTCTTCTCAGCACTGAAGAACACCACTATTTGAAAGTATGTAAACCTAGGTACCCGGTGCTATACACACTCCCAAAGGTGCATAAAAATCTCCCTTTCCCACCTGGTAGGCCATTTGTATCAAGCATAGGGGGGGCATCCGAAAGAATGGCAGAGTATGTAGATCTGTTTCTACAACCAATTGTACAGAATTTCCCCGCATATGTTAGAGACAATAACCATATTTTAGGTTTGCTAACAGACATGACATGGGATGATGACATCATTTTAGCCTCCCTGGACGTAGTGTCACTTTACACTAACATTGACCCCATCCTAGGCATGACAGCCATTGAATGGCATTTTGGTAAAAAACCAGCAGGACACTGGAATCATAGCAGGATGCTAATAACAATGATAGAGCTAATACTCAGCAATAACTGCTTTACATTTGACGGTAAATGGTACAAGCAAGTGAGGGGAGTGGCGATGGGTTCTAAATTCACTCCTTCGTTTGCGAACCACTTCGTGGGGTACTTTGCAGCGAAGTAGATCTGGAGTGAGAGGGGGAGTGTATACAGTCAATACATCCTGTACTGGGGACGTTTTATTGACAATTGCCTTCTTTTATGGTCAGGCACAGAGCAAAAACTGCAGGATTTTTTTGAGTATCTCAATACTAACAAGTTAGGGGTGCAATTGACACATAATTGGAGCAGAAGCAGCATTGTATTTTTGGACGTAGAAATCTTTTTTTTTAAACCTTTATTTGGAGACAAGTAGGTACAAGGGAAGTGTACATTCAAAACATACAGTAACATTCGGCCATTACAGTGGTACGTCAGTACCCAGAAAGCGTACAAAACAGAAATGTATAAGGAGACACGAGGACGTACAGGGCAAGGCATCAGTCAATACAAGGAACAACAGCGAAATGTGCAGGAGATAGTAAAATACAATGATCCAGCATGGACAGGCGAGCCAATAAGACAATGCAATAGGAATACAGTACAGTAGCGGAGTCCACGTGAGCCAGAGGGGACACAATTATGTGGAGCACTGGATAGAGGGGTGCCGCACAGGGATACAATCCGAATTCCTAGCAAAAAAAGAAAAAAAAAACACCCGTCCGAAGGGAGACTCCCACCCCCCCAATAGCTCGCAGGAACAGGAGACAGTCAGCCCCCCCCCCCTGATAACAAAAGAGCAGCAGGTGTCATGCAAAATCCCAGCCCATCCCGTTGCCATCAGCCTATCCCCTCACGGTCCTCAAGTTCAGAATCAGAGTCCCGCGCAGCCCTGGTCAGGAGGTACACCTGGAGCGGACTCCAAAAGTCCTTTGGTCTGCACCGAACAGGCATCAATTCAGAATAGATATTATACTGATCCTGACAGTAAATGAGGTCAGTCACCCAGTCCTGAAAACGCGGCACCCTACCACGACCCCAGCAACAAGCAACCCTACGTTTAGCCAACAACAGGGCCACGTCGACAAATCTCCGGTGAGAGGCAGGCACATCCTTAGAGTAGCCAAGTAACATCACTAAGGGGTCAAACGCCACCCCATCCTCCGCCATAACCCGCAGGGCCTCATGAACCTGAGTCCAATATTCCAAAACCCCCGCACAGCTCCAAGCCAAATGCAAAAAGCCAGCGCCTTCCGCTCGACACCTAGCACACCTGTCATCCTCCGCCAAATGAAACCGCAGTTTCCTCGCCGGTGTATAATAGTACCTCTGAACAAACTTGTAATGGATAATTTTAAGGCGACAACTAGAAGAGACATTGGCCGTGAGCCCGCAACAGTATTTCCACTGCTCGTCCGTAATAGGAGCACTCAATTCGGCATCCCACTGCTCGCGCACCCGATTGGTCGGGACCGATCGCTGTCGGCGAATGGCCCCGTATAACTTCGACACCAGGTGTCGCCCATCTGAAACCAGCAGCACGTGGAGGGGGAGGGTCACCCCAGGCTCCGAAGGGTAGTCCGGTAGCAGAGCACGCATGCCCTGCCGCAGGCGGACAAAATAGAACAGGTCTAAAGGGGAGCAAGCAGCCGACCCGAAGAAATGAGCCTGCGTACGAAAGGCACCTTCATGAAACAAGTCGCCCCACGTAAGAATACCTAGCCGCTTACACATCCGCTGAAACCCCAACTCCAACAACAGCGACAGATCTGGATGATAAGATAGAGGCAAGGCCGGCGAGTAGAGAAAGGAAACGTCTAGCAACCGGGCCGTCCGCTTCCAAGCATCCACCGTGCATGTCACCGTCGTGCGGGGCGTGTCCACATCTGACACCGTGCCCAAAACCATCCCCTCCAGTGGGAGCGGGTGAGCGACCCAATGCTCAGCAGCTATCTGGGGCATGAATGGCGTGGGGCGCATCCAATGATAGGCATAGTGCGCCTGAGCGCTGAGATAATAGAGTTCAAAATCAGGGACGTCGAAACCGCCGTCAGCATAAGGCAACGTAAGGGTAGCCCAGGCCACCCGTGGCTGCTTGCCCCCCCAGAACAATCGCAGAAGCTCAGAACGAAGTCTACGAAAGAAGTAAGCACCAGGATGATATGGGAGGTTTTGGAAGAGATAAAGAAAGCGGGGCAGAACCACCATCTTGATAAGAGACGCCCTGCCGGCCATGGAGAGAGGTAAAGACATCCACCTAGTGACGTCATCCGCAAGTTTAGTAATGGCCACACCATAGTTGAGCCGAACCGCGTCTCCCCTATCCAAGGATACAACAATACCGAGATAGCGCAACTCCGAGTCACACCATTCCAGAGGGTAGTCAAGGGGAAACCTGGCCACTGCAGATGTGAGGGGGAAAAATTGAGATTTCCGCCAGTTGATATGAACCCCGGAAACTCCACCAAAAGCGACCAGCTCCCGCAGGAGCGTATTAAGGTTGTTCTCAGGGTCCTTGACATAGAGTGTGACATCATCGGCGTACAGAGAAATGCCGACCTGCCGCTGAAGACACTTAAAGGCGCTCTGCTGATGAAACTGACGTATCCTACAGGCAAGCGGCTCAATGGCGATAGCAAACAAGAGGGGTGAGAGGGGGCAACCCTGTCGAGTCCCTCTCGTGAGAGGGAACGAGGGGGACAGCACCCCATTCACTACTACCCTCGCCATCGGATCAGTATACAGAAGCTTAACCCAAGAGATGAAAATCCTGGGGAAACCCATCCGACAAAGAACATCAATAAGGTAGCCCCACTCGACAGAGTCGAACGCCTTAGTGGCATCAAGAAAAACAGCGGCAACCGGGACAGCGGGATCGATGGTCGACACAAGCGAAAACAAAGTGCGAAGATTGTGAGAGGTGGCGCGGCCGGGCACAAATCCCGACTGATCAGGCAACACGATAACGGGCATAAGTTCGGCTAATCTCACCGCCAATACCTTCGCGAGAATTTTAACATCACAGTTGAGCAATGAGAGGGGCCTGTAGGAGCCCACATCCAGTGGATCCTTACCCGGCTTGAGCAGCGACGTGATGGCGACCTCCCGCATGGAACTCGGAAGGCGTCCCTCCTCCAGAGCCTCGTCAAACACCTCACGGAGCACAGGGGCCATAATGTCAATATAACACTTATAAAATTCAGCAGGAAGGCCATCCAGGCCGGCGGCCTTCCCATTAGAAAGGGACATGATGGCATTCCTGACCTCCTCCACCTCCAGGGGCCTGCCCAAGAACTCACGATGACCATCCGAGAGCCAACAGAGCGCCAGCTCATCGAGGAAGCTACCGTATCGAGTCTCACCCGTCTGCTGTGTCGTGTAAAGGTGTGCATAATGATCAATAAAAGTGCGCTGAATCTCCGATGTGTCTCGACAGCGAGTGCCATCCGGAGACACCAATTCCAACACGTCCGACCCATGCCTAGGATGTCTAGTAAGGGCAGCGAGGACCTTACCGGGCCGCTCCCCCTCGCAGTATCGCCTCGCCGTCCAGTATTTCCCCCTGTGCTTAGCCTCCCGAGCAGCCTCCTCCTCATACTCGGAGAGCTTAGTGCGGAACTGTGCCAAAAGAACGGGGTCCGAAGTCACCTGCATCCTGCGCTCCAAGTCTCGCAAGTCCGCCTCCAATCTCTCGAGGGTTCGAACAATCAGACGGAGTACTCCACAACTTTTAGAAATAGTGACACCCCGGATCGTAACCTTGAATGCCTCCCAAATGACCTCAATGCTCTCCACAGAGCCCTTGTTTCTAGGGAAGAACGCCTCCACCTCCGCACCGAGTTCCTCCTTGAACACCGGGTCAAGCAAAGCAGTCGGAAACAAACGCCAAGGCGGGCGCGGCCTGTGTAACCCGGGGACGGACAAATCAACCTTCACCGGACAGTGATCTGAATACGTCCGAGCCAAATGTGAGGCCCCCCTTAGGCCAGCCATCAACCCTCTAGAGAGAAATACATAGTCCAGTCTCGCCCATGAACGAGCATGTGTGGTGTAATGGGTGCCCTCCTTAGTGGCAGGGTGGGTGTACCTCCAGCTGTCAACCAACCCAGCCTCCTCCACTATCCCCCGCAGCACATCTCTTGCCTGTACATTGTACTGAGGGCTACCCTCCGATCTGTCCATCTGGGCCTGAAATGCAAAATTAAAATCGCCCCCCCACACAATGTGAGTAGCATCCACAGCAAGAACATGACCCCACAGAGTGACAAAAAAGATTGGCGTATCAACATTGGGAGCATAACAATTAACAAACAGTACAGTGGTCTGTCCAAGCCGTCCCCACAGCAGCACATAGCGCCCCTCAGGGTCCCCCAAAGATCCAAGTTCATGGAATGCAAGCGATTTCTTAACAAGGGTAACAACCCCACGAGCATAAGAAGAGTATGAAGCGAACCCCCTGGCCGCAGCCCACCTTCCGCCGAAAGTGGGGGAGGGAGCGGGGCGCAGATGCGTCTCCTGGAGAAAAGCAACTTGAATAGCATGCCTGTCCAAATACTGTATCACACTGCGACATTTCCTGGCATCATTAAGGCCCCGTACATTCCAGGACAAAATCGAAATCTGATCCACAACAGCAGTTGACATCACATAACGTAAGGGCCCCGCAGGACCCTATAACCAAATACAGGGCATCCGACTACCAGCAACAGCCATCGATAGGTCCGCGCCCCAGGGCACGGGCAGACCTCCACATACACTCCAGGCATTTCCCATTCATCTCCAAAACAACCAAACAAGAACACAACAACTCCCCCCCAACCGCCCCATCCACGCAGCAAGCACTCGGGACAGCCTACGCGCCGCGCGTCGCCAAGCCATTCCACACGGCCCAAATCACGCACACGTGATACGCTCGCAGAGTGCGCTCTGGCACGTGGCAGCCTAAAATGGCGGCCGGCGCGCTCGGGCCCAAAATGGACTGGAGCACGGATCCCAGAACCCGTCCCGTAAAATAGGAAAGTGGAACAGCCCGGAGAGCGGGCGCCACGACATGTCCGGGCACTCGAACAACAGCAGCAGCCACCAAAGTGAACCAAAAGTCCCGGGCAAACAGACATGGACAGCTTCAACCCCCCCACAACCACCCACCTGACACCACCCCAACTATCAGGCCACATACACCCCTCCCCCTCATCCCCCAACACACATCCAGTCAACCAACAGAGGACTAGAATCCAAACAAAAGGTAAATATGGGGCACACCCTCCGGGGAACCTTCCAGAGGTGCACGACGCCACTCCCTCACGCCACGCCAGTGTCCGCGCCAACGAGTATCAGGCGGCCCCAGGCGCAGCGCGGGGGGGTGGGTGCCCAGAGCGCGACATCACATAACACCACCCCGCGGTGCCATCCCAACCCCACAGGAACAGCAAAACGCACTCACTCAACATAATACAGACATAACCCACACATCAGCAAAAACACAATCAAAAACGGTCAATAGCTAGGCCGCACACACTGAGAGGGAAGCCAGCAGGCCCCAATACAAAAAGTTACATAGCCACAATACTACAAAAACCGGAAAGATGATAGATAAAGTCCAAAGTCACCAGCATCAGGCGACCTCCTCCTCAGCAGCCGATTGTTCACCCTCCGGATCTCGATCGTCGTCACGATCCGCAGCAGCGCGCTCGCGCTGGAGGCGCTTCGCAAAGTCCTCAGCATGCTGTGGGTTGGTGAAAAAATGTTGTTTAGCCTGGTGCGTCACTCGAAGTTTAGCCGGATAAAGCAAGGCGTAGTCCACTTGAAGGTCCCGAAGCTTCCTCTTTACTCCCAAGAACTTCCGACGCTGGTCCTGTACCATCGGTGTGAAGTCGGGGTACATGGTGAAAGACACCCCCTCGAAGGAGAGAGACCTGTTAGTGCGGGCAGCCTGAAGAGCAGCGTCCCGATCACGATAATTCAATAGGCGCGCAATGATGGGACGCGGTGCAGCCCCAGAGGCCGGACGAGGTCCCAAAGTCCGATGCGCTCTCTCGACGATGAACTGAGACGAGAAAACTTCCGCTCCGATGGCGCCCACCAGTAGCCTCTCCACATAAGTCTCCATTTTGCCCACATTCGTGGACTCCGGCACACCTACAATGCGCACGTTGTTGCGCCTACTCCTCGCCTCCAACTCCTCGTTCTTGGCGGCAATGACACGCAAGATATTGTCCATCCGCGCCAGCTGGGTGGTATGGGTGGCCGCCGTGTCATCATGGCCCGAAATGCGCTGTTCCGCCGCCGTCAAGCGCTCCTCATGCACGTCCAGTTTCTGAACGACCGCATCCATGCGCGACGATATCTTGTCCACTTTGTCCACTATAGTGGCGAACCCTTGCCTCATCTCCTGCATCATTTGGGCAAAGTCCGGCGGAGGTGGGTGCGGGACACTCTCAGCGACATTCGGGGGGGGGGACCGCGAAGTTCCAGCTTCCTGGAGCGAGCGCGCCCCACGCCTGGCCCCTCCAGAGTCAAAGGACAGTTTGGACTGTTTAGTGTCCGGCTTCCCCATAACGGTGGTACAGAAGGGGAATGAGGCAAGTGGAGGTCAGGATACAGGTCGGGCAAGGGACCCGACCAAGCAGAAAGCAGCTCGAATCGTGGGGGCACGAGCAGGCCAGCACGCCCCGCCACTCCCACCGATGAGCAAAGGCCGTCGCCGTTCCCAGCCCAAGGTGGCAAACCCTCAGAATCCAAGTATTAAATCCGTGGCACTTCCGCGGGCGATGATATCTGGACAGGCAGATGGGAGAGCCAAGAAAAGTCCGACAACCCGGGAGAACCAAGCGTCTCGCCCGGCCAGCGAACAGGCCTGGCGGAGAAGGGCGGAGCTAGGCCTACACCCCACGTGCAGAGCCCCGGACTGGCACGAACAGCGACGCCGGGCAAGATGGCATCAGACTTCCAGAGCGCGAGTCGGAGAAACTTGGGACCCACATAACTTCGGCCAGCAACCTCCGAATGGCACAGGAGTTGGACCGTGGGTGGACAGCCAATGTCCCAACCGAACCGTGGGGTCAGTTCAGGGCGCAGCGATGGTAATCAGGATACCTAGGCGGATAATAGCTCCGGGCAGCGGGAGCCTCACGACAGTGCGGCCATTCCGCAGTGCGCCCTCTAGCGCCCCCTGGACGTAGAAATCTTTGCAAAAGATAATGCAATACACAGTCGGTTATATCGGAAGCCCACCGCATGTAACTCGGTGCTTCATGCAGCAAGTGCTCACCCAGATCATCAAATCAGAGCTATCCCCTTTGGAGAGTTTACTAGAGTCAGATGTAACTGCAGCACTGACCAGGACTTCCAAACTAACCTAAAAGCCATGAACAAAAGATTTATGGCCAGAGGCTATTCACGGAGCACACTTGATGCGGCCAACAGTCGCATACAACAGGTGACACGTACTGACACACTGAAAGACAGAACCTCCAATGCTACATCGATCCAACCGGTTAGGCTGGTCACAAATATCAACAGACAAACAGACCTGATAAACAAGATAATGCACAAACATTGGCATATTTTGAAGACGGATAAGACATTGGACGAATTCACTTCCAATACACCCATGATTACCTACAGGAGGGGCCCCTCACTCAGAAGTATACTTAGCTCGACAATCCCAGCTGCCATTACAACCACTAATTGGCTCTCCAAACGTACATGGGGCTTCCATAAATGTGGGACTTGTGGGGTGTGCAAATGGGCATTGAACAACACCACTGAATTTTGGAGCCCTAATGGCAAGAGATATAGCATCCAACAGAACATAAATTGTCTAACAAAGTTTGTCGTGTATGTGCTCACATGTAAATGCATGAAACAGTACATTGGCAATACCATTAGGTGCCTAAAGGATCGCATCAGTGAGCATGCGAGGGCACTTAAACAAGGTGATTCAAGATACCCTATGGCTATACATGCCATGACGTGTGCAAAGCAAGGACCATACAAACAATTACATTTTTATGGGATTGAAATGATTGCACTGCATCAAA
This sequence comes from Lissotriton vulgaris, assembly GCF_964263255.1. NCBI lineage: Eukaryota > Metazoa > Chordata > Amphibia > Caudata > Salamandridae > Lissotriton > Lissotriton vulgaris. The sequence goes on from NW_028246867.1 coordinate 11,233, forward strand.
GAGGGGGTAATAGAGAGTTATCTCTTCGTAGGGCGGAAGCATACTGGATAATGCGTCTTAACGCAGTGGAGCAAGGGCTTAACTCTGACCACGAGTTACAATACTTTTTGGGCAACTGAGTGACCCTGAGGGAGGAAGTATGTTTGGGAACAGGAATATTGGATACTTCAGTGATGGAATCTGTAACATCCATCTGGTATGAAAGAAGGCTTGTTTTTTATGATGTAACCATGAAATGTGCACTAGTATTTATTTTATTTTGGATTTTGTATATGTACAGTGTTAATAGTTGATTGATGTAGTAGCAACGTGCTCAAATGATGCTATAACCTGGTATTGATAGATCATGTACACTTGGTATATTGTCACATGGGATTAAGAACCACATGCATGGACAATGGATGGGAAAGTGTCACTTGGTTAATGTTATAGTCAGCACCAGCAGACCTTATCTATCTCTCCTGACTTCGTTCCTACTATAGGATTATTGTTGGAGTCTTTTGTGTAGTGGAGTTTGTGATATTTGAATTCGAGACGTTGGGCAGTCAGCACTATTCTGCAATATTAAGGTTATGCTCCAATGATTGAGTGGAAAGTACGGGGGCGATTGGTTATTTGGGGACACTTGGAATTGTAGCAAGTGACCAAACACTGGGGGTCTTCCAGCAGGAATTAAATATAGATGGATGGCTGGAATATGGAGAATGACACAGAGGAAAGCGCAATATGTGAGTTAATTGTCAGTTGACACCGGATTCGTGTATACTCACTTCTGGTTGCACGTAGATGAATTTCTGCAGACGGTCGACGGGTGTCAGCGGTCTAGTTGCGCGCAAGACTTTATAGCACGAGATCTGTGGCCGAGAATTTTCACTTCCGCATTTACACGCGGAGAGGCTGGAAAGCAGTACAGCTTAACCTGCTGCGCACACGGATACGCCTATGGGTAAGTCTGGGGATCCTGGGTGCGGCGGCGTAGATCAAATACATTATCCTCGTTGGATTTGTATCACATGGAAGAGATGACATTTCATTCATGGAATTCAATAGAAACACTTCACTGTATTGGGGGACGTTTAGGGTCTCTCTCCTTGTTTGGTTTGTGTGCTCACACTGTTAGTCACCTTAACGCCTTTGTATGGTTAAGACAATATAGTAATGCATGTGGTGCAATTACATGCTTGTAACATGCAACCACTATACATTTTGTAGAGCCCTGATGAAGTTGTGGGCTACTAGCCCTGACGAAACACGTGTTGGCTGGGCGTGGTGAATAAAATCTGAATTGCTTGTGTTGTTTGGTTACCTACAGCATTTACTCTGTAAAAGGCGACATGTGCACAGATACCTGTTGTATCAAAGGCAGAAAAGGAGGATGAGCCATGGCATGCC
>NW_028246868.1:0-52113 GCF_964263255.1 Lissotriton vulgaris
AAATGGTATTTAATTAACTTCCCGGGGTGAAGAAACCCTTTTTGAGAACTCAGAGTGAGTAAATTGGCCATTTTCATGCACTTTTAACCATTCCATAAATCTTGTGTTTTGGGCCCCTGGAAGCATGAAAATCACTTTAAACATGCTAATTTTAGCTCTAACACTGATGATCCACCTACAAATGTGAACTGACGTTCAAAAATAAAACATTTGAAAACGGACCATTTTCCACATTTCTGAAGCATGACGTAATGGGGGGGTGTTATCTCTTTTGTCGAAAATCAGCCGTTTTTGCTCGAACATTAAATGCCTCCAAATGGTATTTAATTAACTTCCCGGGGTGAAGAAACCCTTTTTGAGAACTCAGAGTGAGTAAATTGGCCATTTTCATGCACTTTTAACCATTCCATAAATCTTGTGTTTTGGGCCCCTGGAAGCATGAAAATCACTTTAAACATGCTAATTTTAGCTCTAACACTGATGATCCACCTACAAATGTGAACTGACGTTCAAAAATAAAACATTTGAAAACGGACCATTTTCCACATTTCTGAAGCATGACGTAATGGGGGGGTGTTATCTCTTTTGTCGAAAATCAGCCGTTTTTGCTCGAACATTAAATGCCTCCAAATGGTATTTAATTAACTTCCCGAGCCCCTGGAAGCATGAAAATCACTTTAAACATGCTAATTTTAGCTCTAACACTGATGATCCACCTACAAATGTGAACTGACGTTCAAAAATAAAACATTTGAAAACGGACCATTTTCCACATTTCTGAAGCATGACGTAATGGGGGGGTGTTATCTCTTTTGTCGAAAATCAGCCTTTTTTGCTCTAACATTAAATGCCTCCAAATGGTATTTAATTAACTTCCCGAGCCCCTGGAAGCATGAAAATCACTTTAAACATGCTAATTTTAGCTCTAACACTGATGATCCACCTACAAATGTGAACTGACGTTCAAAAATAAAACATTTGAAAACGGACCATTTTCCACATTTCTGAAGCATGACGTAATGGGGGGGTGTTATCTCTTTTGTCGAAAATCAGCCGTTTTTGCTCTAACATTAAATGCCTCCAAATGGTATTTAATTAACTTCCCGGGGTGAAGAAACCCTTTTTGAGAACTCAGAGTGAGTAAATTGGCCATTTTCATGCACTTTTAACCATTCCATAAATCTTGTGTTTTGGGCCCCTGGAAGCATGAAAATCACTTTAAACATGCTAATTTTAGCTCTAACACTGATGATCCACCTACAAATGTGAACTGACGTTCAAAAATAAAACATTTGAAAACGGACCATTTTCCACATTTCTGAAGCATGACGTAATGGGGGGGTGTTATCTCTTTTGTCGAAAATCAGCCGTTTTTGCTCGAACATTAAATGCCTCCAAATGGTATTTAATTAACTTCCCGGGGTGAAGAAACCCTTTTTGAGAACTCAGAGTGAGTAAATTGGCCATTTTCATGCACTTTTAACCATTCCATAAATCTTGTGTTTTGGGCCCCTGGAAGCATGAAAATCACTGTAAACATGCTAATTTTAGCTCTAACACTGATGATCCACCTACAAATGTGAACTGACGTTCAAAAATAAAACATTTGAAAACGGACCATTTTCCACATTTCTGAAGCATGACGTAATGGGGGGGTGTTATCTCTTTTGTCGAAAATCAGCCGTTTTTGCTCGAACATTAAATGCCTCCAAATGGTATTTAATTAACTTCCCGAGCCCCTGGAAGCATGAAAATCACTTTAAACATGCTAATTTTAGCTCTAACACTGATGATCCACCTACAAATGTGAACTGACGTTCAAAAATAAAACATTTGAAAACGGACCATTTTCCACATTTCTGAAGCATGACGTAATGGGGGGGTGTTATCTCTTTTGTCGAAAATCAGCCGTTTTTGCTCGAACATTAAATGCCTCCAAATGGTATTTAATTAACTTCCCGGGGTGAAGAAACCCTTTTTGAGAACTCAGAGTGAGTAAATTGGCCATTTTCATGCACTTTTAACCATTCCATAAATCTTGTGTTTTGGGCCCCTGGAAGCATGAAAATCACTTTAAACATGCTAATTTTAGCTCTAACACTGATGATCCACCTACAAATGTGAACTGACGTTCAAAAATAAAACATTTGAAAACGGACCATTTTCCACATTTCTGAAGCATGACGTAATGGGGGGGTGTTATCTCTTTTGTCGAAAATCAGCCGTTTTTGCTCGAACATTAAATGCCTCCAAATGGTATTTAATTAACTTCCCGGGGTGAAGAAACCCTTTTTGAGAACTCAGAGTGAGTAAATTGGCCATTTTCATGCACTTTTAACCATTCCATAAATCTTGTGTTTTGGGCCCCTGGAAGCATGAAAATCACTTTAAACATGCTAATTTTAGCTCTAACACTGATGATCCACCTACAAATGTGAACTGACATTCAAAAATAAAACATTTGAAAACGGACCATTTTCCACATTTCTGAAGCATGACGTAATGGGGGGGTGTTATCTCTTTTGTCGAAAATCAGCCGTTTTTGCTCGAACATTAAATGCCTCCAAATGGTATTTAATTAACTTCCCGAGCCCCTGGAAGCATGAAAATCACTTTAAACATGCTAATTTTAGCTCTAACACTGATGATCCACCTACAAATGTGAACTGACGTTCAAAAATAAAACATTTGAAAACGGACCATTTTCCACATTTCTGAAGCATGACGTAATGGGGGGGTGTTATCTCTTTTGTCGAAAATCAGCCGTTTTTGCTCGAACATTAAATGCCTCCAAATGGTATTTATTTCACTTCCCGAGCCCCTGGAAGCATGAAAATCACTTTAAACATGCTAATTTTAGCTCTAACACTGATGATCCACCTACAAATGTGAACTGACGTTCAAAAATAAAACATTTGAAAACTGACCATTTTCCACATTTCTGAAGCATGACGTAATGGGGGGGTGTTATCTCTTTTGTCGAAAATCAGCCGTTTTTGCTCGAACATTAAATGCCTTCCAATGGTATTTAATTAACTTCCCGGGGTGAAGAAACCCTTTTTGAGAACTCAGAGTGAGTAAATTGGCCATTTTCATGCACTTTTAACCATTCCATAAATCTTGTGTTTTGGGCCCCTGGAAGCATGAAAATCACTTTAAACATGCTAATTTTAGCTCTAACACTGATGATCCACCTACAAATGTGAACTGACGTTCAAAAATAAAACATTTGAAAACGGACCATTTTCCACATTTCTGAAGCATGACGTAATGGGGGGGGTGTTATCTCTTTTGTCGAAAATCAGCCGTTTTTGCTCGAACATTAAATGCCTCCAAATGGTATTTAATTAACTTCCCGAGCCCCTGGAAGCATGAAAATCACTTTAAACATGCTAATTTTAGCTCTAACACTGATGATCCACCTACAAATGTGAACTGACGTTAAAAAATAAAACATTTGAAAACGGACCATTTTCCACATTTCTGAAGCATGACGTAATGGGGGGGTGTTATCTCTTTTGTCGAAAATCAGCCGTTTTTGCTCGAACATTAAATGCCTCCAAATGGTATTTAATTAACTTCCCGAGCCCCTGGAAGCATGAAAATCACTTTAAACATGCTAATTTTAGCTCTAACACTGATGATCCACCTACAAATGTGAACTGACGTTCAAAAATAAAACATTTGAAAACGGACCATTTTCCACATTTCTGAAGCATGACGTAATGGGGGGGTGTTATCTCTTTTGTCGAAAATCAGCCGTTTTTGCTCTAACATTAAATGCCTCCAAATGGTATTTAATTAACTTCCCGGGGTGAAGAAACCCTTTTTGAGAACTCAGAGTGAGTAAATTGGCCATTTTCATGCACTTTTAACCATTCCATAAATCTTGTGTTTTGGGCCCCTGGAAGCATGAAAATCACTTTAAACATGCTAATTTTAGCTCTAACACTGATGATCCACCTACAAATGTGAACTAACGTTCAAAAATAAAACATTTGAAAACGGACCATTTTCCACATTTCTGAAGCATGACGTAATGGGGGGGTGTTATCTCTTTTGTCGAAAATCAGCCGTTTTTGCTCGAACATTAAATGCCTCCAAATGGTATTTAATTAACTTCCCGAGCCCCTGGAAGCATGAAAATCACTTTAAACATGCTAATTTTAGCTCTAACACTGATGATCCACCTACAAATGTGAACTGACGTTCAAAAATAAAACATTTGAAAACGGACCATTTTCCACATTTCTGAAGCATGACGTAATGGGGGGGTGTTATCTCTTTTGTCGAAAATCAGCCGTTTTTGCTCGAACATTAAATGCCTCCAAATGGTATTTAATTAACTTCCCGGGGTGAAGAAACCCTTTTTGAGAACTCAGATTGAGTAAATTGGCCATTTTCATGCACTTTTAACCATTCCATAAATCTTGTGTTTTGGGCCCCTGGAAGCATGAAAATCACTTTAAACATGCTAATTTTAGCTCTAACACTGATGATCCACCTACAAATGTGAACTGACGTTCAAAAATAAAACATTTGAAAACGGACCATTTTCCACATTTCTGAAGCATGACGTAATGGGGGGGTGTTATCTCTTTTGTCGAAAATCAGCCGTTTTTGCTCGAACATTAAATGCCTCCAAATGGTATTTAATTAACTTCCCGGGGTGAAGAAACCCTTTTTGAGAACTCAGAGTGAGTAAATTGGCCATTTTCATGCACTTTTAACCATTCCATAAATCTTGTGTTTTGGGCCCCTGGAAGCATGAAAATCACTTTAAACATGCTAATTTTAGCTCTAACACTGATGATCCACCTACAAATGTGAACTGACGTTCAAAAATAAAACATTTGAAAACGGACCATTTTCCACATTTCTGAAGCATGACGTAATGGGGGGGTGTTATCTCTTTTGTCGAAAATCAGCCGTTTTTGCTCTAACATTAAATGCCTCCAAATGGTATTTAATTAACTTCCCGGGGTGAAGAAACCCTTTTTGAGAACTCAGAGTGAGTAAATTGGCCATTTTCATGCACTTTTAACCATTCCATAAATCTTGTGTTTTGGGCCCCTGGAAGCATGAAAATCACTTTAAACATGCTAATTTTAGCTCTAACACTGATGATCCACCTACAAATGTGAACTGACGTTAAAAAATAAAACATTTGAAAACGGACCATTTTCCACATTTCTGAAGCATGACGTAATGGGGGGGTGTTATCTCTTTTGTCGAAAATCAGCCGTTTTTGCTCGAACATTAAATGCCTCCAAATGGTATTTAATTAACTTCCCGAGCCCCTGGAAGCATGAAAATCACTTTAAACATGCTAATTTTAGCTCTAACACTGATGATCCACCTACAAATGTGAACTGACGTTCAAAAATAAAACATTTGAAAACGGACCATTTTCCACATTTCTGAAGCATGACGTAATGGGGGGGTGTTATCTCTTTTGTCGAAAATCAGCCTTTTTTGCTCTAACATTAAATGCCTCCAAATGGTATTTAATTAACTTCCCGAGCCCCTGGAAGCATGAAAATCACTTTAAACATGCTAATTTTAGCTCTAACACTGATGATCCACCTACAAATGTGAACTGACGTTCAAAAATAAAACATTTGAAAACGGACCATTTTCCACATTTCTGAAGCATGACGTAATGGGGGGGTGTTATCTCTTTTGTCGAAAATCAGCCGTTTTTGCTCTAACATTAAATGCCTCCAAATGGTATTTAATTAACTTCCCGGGGTGAAGAAACCCTTTTTGAGAACTCAGAGTGAGTAAATTGGCCATTTTCATGCACTTTTAACCATTCCATAAATCTTGTGTTTTGGGCCCCTGGAAGCATGAAAATCACTTTAAACATGCTAATTTTAGCTCTAACACTGATGATCCACCTACAAATGTGAACTGACGTTCAAAAATAAAACATTTGAAAACGGACCATTTTCCACATTTCTGAAGCATGACGTATGGGGGGTTGTTATCTCTTTTGTCGAAAATCAGACGTTTTTGCTCGAACATTAAATGCCTCCAAATGGTATTTAATTAACTTCCCGAGCCCCTGGAAGCATGAAAATCACTTTAAACATGCTAATTTTAGCTCTAACACTGATGATCAACCTACAAATGTGAACTGACGTTCAAAAATAAAACATTTGAAAACGGACCATTTTCCACATTTCTGAAGCATGACGTAATGGGGGGGTGTTATCTCTTTTGTCGAAAATCAGCCTTTTTTGCTCCAACATTAAATGCCTCCAAATGGTATTTAATTAACTTCCCGAGCCCCTGGAAGCATGAAAATCACTTTAAACATGCTAATTTTAGCTCTAACACTGATGATCCACCTACAAATGTGAACTGACGTTCAAAAATAAAACATTTGAAAACGGACCATTTTCCACATTTCTGAAGCATGACGTAATGGGGGGGTGTTATCTCTTTTGTCGAAAATCAGCCGTTTTTGCTCTAACATTAAATGCCTCCAAATGGTATTTAATTAACTTCCCGGGGTGAAGAAACCCTTTTTGAGAACTCAGAGTGAGTAAATTGGCCATTTTCATGCACTTTTAACCATTCCATAAATCTTGTGTTTTGGGCCCCTGGAAGCATGAAAATCACTTTAAACATGCTAATTTTAGCTCTAACACTGATGATCCACCTACAAATGTGAACTGACGTTCAAAAATAAAACATTTGAAAACGGACCATTTTCCACATTTCTGAAGCATGACGTAATGGGGGGGTGTTATCTCTTTTGTCGAAAATCAGCCGTTTTTGCTCGAACATTAAATGCCTCCAAATGGTATTTAATTAACTTCCCGGGGTGAAGAAACCCTTTTTGAGAACTCAGAGTGAGTAAATTGGCCATTTTCATGCACTTTTAACCATTCCATAAATCTTGTGTTTTGGGCCCCTGGAAGCATGAAAATCACTTTAAACATGCTAATTTTAGCTCTAACACTGATGATCCACCTACAAATGTGAACTGACGTTCAAAAATAAAACATTTGAAAACGGACCATTTTCCACATTTCTGAAGCATGACGTAATGGGGGGGTGTTATCTCTTTTGTCGAAAATCAGCCGTTTTTGCTCTAACATTAAATGCCTCCAAATGGTATTTAATTAACTTCCCGGGGTGAAGAAACCCTTTTTGAGAACTCAGAGTGAGTAAATTGGCCATTTTCATGCACTTTTAACCATTCCATAAATCTTGTGTTTTGGGCCCCTGGAAGCATGAAAATCACTTTAAACATGCTAATTTTAGCTCTAACACTGATGATCCACCTACAAATGTGAACTGACGTTCAAAAATAAAACATTTGAAAACGGACCATTTTCCACATTTCTGAAGCATGACGTAATGGGGGGGTGTTATCTCTTTTGTCGAAAATCAGCCGTTTTTGCTCGAACATTAAATGCCTCCAAATGGTATTTAATTAACTTCCCGAGCCCCTGGAAGCATGAAAATCACTTTAAACATGCTAATTTTAGCTCTAACACTGATGATCCACCTACAAATGTGAACTGACGTTCAAAAATAAAACATTTGAAAACGGACCATTTTCCACATTTCTGAAGCATGACGTAATGGGGGGGTGTTATCTCTTTTGTCGAAAATCAGCCTTTTTTGCTCTAACATTAAATGCCTCCAAATGGTATTTAATTAACTTCCCGAGCCCCTGGAAGCATGAAAATCACTTTAAACATGCTAATTTTAGCTCTAACACTGATGATCCACCTACAAATGTGAACTGACGTTCAAAAATAAAACATTTGAAAACGGACCATTTTCCACATTTCTGAAGCATGACGTAATGGGGGGGTGTTATCTCTTTTGTCGAAAATCAGCCGTTTTTGCTCTAACATTAAATGCCTCCAAATGGTATTTAATTAACTTCCCGGGGTGAAGAAACCCTTTTTGAGAACTCAGAGTGAGTAAATTGGCCATTTTCATGCACTTTTAACCATTCCATAAATCTTGTGTTTTGGGCCCCTGGAAGCATGAAAATCACTGTAAACATGCTAATTTTAGCTCTAACACTGATGATCCACCTACAAATGTGAACTGACGTTCAAAAATAAAACATTTGAAAACGGACCATTTTCCACATTTCTGAAGCATGACGTAATGGGGGGGTGTTATCTCTTTTGTCGAAAATCAGCCTTTTTTGCTCTAACATTAAATGCCTCCAAATGGTATTTAATTAACTTCCCGAGCCCCTGGAAGCATGAAAATCACTTTAAACATGCTAATTTTAGCTCTAACACTGATGATCCACCTACAAATGTGAACTGACGTTCAAAAATAAAACATTTGAAAACGGACCATTTTCCACATTTCTGAAGCATGACGTAATGGGGGGGTGTTATCTCTTTTGTCGAAAATCAGACGTTTTTGCTCGAACATTAAATGCCTCCAAATGGTATTTAATTAACTTCCCGAGCCCCTGGAAGCATGAAAATCACTTTAAACATGCTAATTTTAGCTCTAACACTGATGATCCACCTACAAATGTGAACTGACGTTCAAAAATAAAACATTTGAAAACGGACCATTTTCCACATTTCTGAAGCATGACGTAATGGGGGGGTGTTATCTCTTTTGTCGAAAATCAGCCTTTTTTGCTCTAACATTAAATGCCTCCAAATGGTATTTAATTAACTTCCCGAGCCCCTGGAAGCATGAAAATCACTTTAAACATGCTAATTTTAGCTCTAACACTGATGATCCACCTACAAATGTGAACTGACGTTCAAAAATAAAACATTTGAAAACGGACCATTTTCCACATTTCTGAAGCATGACGTAATGGGGGGGTGTTATCTCTTTTGTCGAAAATCAGCCGTTTTTGCTCGAACATTAAATGCCTCCAAATGGTATTTATTTCACTTCCCGAGCCCCTGGAAGCATGAAAATCACTTTAAACATGCTAATTTTAGCTCTAACACTGATGATCCCACCTACAAATGTGAACTGACGTTCAAAAATAAAACATTTGAAAACGGACCATTTTCCACATTTCTGAAGCATGACGTAATGGGGGGGGGTGTTATCTCTTTTGTCGAAAATCAGCCGTTTTTGCTCGAACATTAAATGCCTCCAAATGGTATTTATTTCACTTCCCGAGCCCCTGGAAGCATGAAAATCACTTTAAACATGCTAATTTTAGCTCTAACACTGATGATCCACCTACAAATGTGAACTGACGTTCAAAAATAAAACATTTGAAAACGGACCATTTTCCACATTTCTGAAGCATGACGTAATGGGGGGGTGTTATCTCTTTTGTCGAAAATCAGCCGTTTTTGCTCGAACATTAAATGCCTCCAAATGGTATTTAATTAACTTCCCGGGGTGAAGAAACCCTTTTTGAGAACTCAGAGTGAGTAAATTGGCCATTTTCATGCACTTTTAACCATTCCATAAATCTTGTGTTTTGGGCCCCTGGAAGCATGAAAATCACTTTAAACATGCTAATTTTAGCTCTAACACTGATGATCCACCTACAAATGTGAACTGACGTTCAAAAATAAAACATTTGAAAACGGACCATTTTCCACATTTCTGAAGCATGACGTAATGGGGGGGTGTTATCTCTTTTGTCGAAAATCAGCCGTTTTTGCTCGAACATTAAATGCCTCCAAATGGTATTTAATTAACTTCCCGGGGTGAAGAAACCCTTTTTGAGAACTCAGAGTGAGTAAATTGGCCATTTTCATGCACTTTTAACCATTCCATAAATCTTGTGTTTTGGGCCCCTGGAAGCATGAAAATCACTTTAAACATGCTAATTTTAGCTCTAACACTGATGATCCACCTACAAATGTGAACTGACGTTCAAAAATAAAACATTTGAAAACGGACCATTTTCCACATTTCTGAAGCATGACGTAATGGGGGGGTGTTATCTCTTTTGTCGAAAATCAGCCGTTTTTGCTCGAACATTAAATGCCTCCAAATGGTATTTAATTAACTTCCCGAGCCCCTGGAAGCATGAAAATCACTTTAAACATGCTAATTTTAGCTCTAACACTGATGATACACCTACAAATGTGAACTGACGTTCAAAAATAAAACATTTGAAAACGGACCATTTTCCACATTTCTGAAGCATGACGTAATGGGGGGGTGTTATCTCTTTTGTCGAAAATCAGCCGTTTTTGCTCGAACATTAAATGCCTCCAAATGGTATTTAATTAACTTCCCGAGCCCCTGGAAGCATGAAAATCACTTTAAACATGCTAATTTTAGCTCTAACACTGATGATCCACCTACAAATGTGAACTGACGTTCAAAAATAAAACATTTGAAAACGGACCATTTTCCACATTTCTGAAGCATGACGTAATGGGGGGGGTGTTATCTCTTTTGTCGAAAATCAGCCGTTTTTGCTCTAACAATAAATGCCTCCAAATGGTATTTAATTAACTTCCCGGGGTGAAGAAACCCTTTTTGAGAACTCAGAGTGAGTAAATTGGCCATTTTCATGCACTTTTAACCATTCCATAAATCTTGTGTTTTGGGCCCCTGGAAGCATGAAAATCACTTTAAACATGCTAATTTTAGCTCTAACACTGATGATCCACCTACAAATGTGAACTGACGTTCAAAAATAAAACATTTGAAAACGGACCATTTTCCACATTTCTGAAGCATGACGTAATGGGGGGGTGTTATCTCTTTTGTCGAAAATCAGCCGTTTTTGCTCGAACATTAAATGCCTCCAAATGGTATTTAATTAACTTCCCGGGGTGAAGAAACCCTTTTTGAGAACTCAGAGTGAGTAAATTGGCCATTTTCATGCACTTTTAACCATTCCATAAATCTTGTGTTTTGGGCCCCTGGAAGCATGAAAATCACTGTAAACATGCTAATTTTAGCTCTAACACTGATGATCCACCTACAAATGTGAACTGACGTTCAAAAATAAAACATTTGAAAACGGACCATTTTCCACATTTCTGAAGCATGACGTAATGGGGGGGTGTTATCTCTTTTGTCGAAAATCAGCCGTTTTTGCTCGAACATTAAATGCCTCCAAATGGTATTTAATTAACTTCCCGAGCCCCTGGAAGCATGAAAATCACTTTAAACATGCTAATTTTAGCTCTAACACTGATGATCCACCTACAAATGTGAACTGACGTTCAAAAATAAAACATTTGAAAACGGACCATTTTCCACATTTCTGAAGCATGACGTAATGGGGGGGTGTTATCTCTTTTGTCGAAAATCAGCCGTTTTTGCTCGAACATTAAATGCCTCCAAATGGTATTTAATTAACTTCCCGGGGTGAAGAAACCCTTTTTGAGAACTCAGAGTGAGTAAATTGGCCATTTTCATGCACTTTTAACCATTCCATAAATCTTGTGTTTTGGGCCCCTGGAAGCATGAAAATCACTTTAAACATGCTAATTTTAGCTCTAACACTGATGATCCACCTACAAATGTGAACTGACGTTCAAAAATAAAACATTTGAAAACGGACCATTTTCCACATTTCTGAAGCATGACGTAATGGGGGGGTGTTATCTCTTTTGTCGAAAATCAGCCGTTTTTGCTCGAACAATAAATGCCTCCAAATGGTATTTAATTAACTTCCCGGGGTGAAGAAACCCTTTTTGAGAACTCAGAGTGAGTAAATTGGCCATTTTCATGCACTTTTAACCATTCCATAAATCTTGTGTTTTGGGCCCCTGGAAGCATGAAAATCACTTTAAACATGCTAATTTTAGCTCTAACACTGATGATCCACCTACAAATGTGAACTGACGTTCAAAAATAAAACATTTGAAAACGGACCATTTTCCACATTTCTGAAGCATGACGTAATGGGGGGGTGTTATCTCTTTTGTCGAAAATCAGCCGTTTTTGCTCGAACATTAAATGCCTCCAAATGGTATTTATTTCACTTCCCGAGCCCCTGGAAGCATGAAAATCACTTTAAACATGCTAATTTTAGCTCTAACACTGATGATCCACCTACAAATGTGAACTGACGTTCAAAAATAAAACATTTGAAAACGGACCATTTTCCACATTTCTGAAGCATGACGTAATGGGGGGGTGTTATCTCTTTTGTCGAAAATCAGCCGTTTTTGCTCGAACATTAAATGCCTCCAAATGGTATTTAATTAACTTCCCGAGCCCCTGGAAGCATGAAAATCACTTTAAACATGCTAATTTTAGCTCTAACACTGATGATCCACCTACAAATGTGAACTGACGTTCAAAAATAAAACATTTGAAAACGGACCATTTTCCACATTTCTGAAGCATGACGTAATGGGGGGGTGTTATCTCTTTTGTCGAAAATCAGCCGTTTTTGCTCTAACATTAAATGCCTCCAAATGGTATTTAATTAACTTCCCGGGGTGAAGAAACCCTTTTTGAGAACTCAGAGTGAGTAAATTGGCCATTTTCATGCACTTTTAACCATTCCATAAATCTTGTGTTTTGGGCCCCTGGAAGCATGAAAATCACTTTAAACATGCTAATTTTAGCTCTAACACTGATGATCCACCTACAAATGTGAACTAACGTTCAAAAATAAAACATTTGAAAACGGACCATTTTCCACATTTCTGAAGCATGACGTAATGGGGGGGTGTTATCTCTTTTGTCGAAAATCAGCCGTTTTTGCTCGAACATTAAATGCTCCAAATGGTATTTAATTAACTTCCCGAGCCCCTGGAAGCATGAAAATCACTTTAAACATGCTAATTTTAGCTCTAACACTGATGATCCACCTACAAATGTGAACTGATGTTCAAAAATAAAACATTTGAAAACGGACCATTTTCCACATTTCTGAAGCATGACGTAATGGAGGGGTGTTATCTCTTTTGTCGAAAATCAGCCGTTTTTGCTCGAACATTAAATGCCTCCAAATGGTATTTAATTAACTTCCCGGGGAGAAGAAACCCTTTTTGAGAACTCAGAGTGAGTAAATTGGCCATTTTCATGCACTTTTAACCATTCCATAAATCTTGTGTTTTGGGCCCCTGGAAGCATGAAAATCACTTTAAACATGCTAATTTTAGCTCTAACACTGATGATCCACCTACAAATGTGAACTGACGTTCAAAAATAAAACATTTGAAAACGGACCATTTTCCACATTTCTGAAGCATGACGTAATGGGGGGGTGTTATCTCTTTTGTCGAAAATCAGCCGTTTTTGCTCGAACATTAAATGCCTCCAAATGGTATTTAATTAACTTCCCGGGGTGAAGAAACCCTTTTTGAGAACTCAGAGTGAGTAAATTGGCCATTTTCATGCACTTTTAACCATTCCATAAATCTTGTGTTTTGGGCCCCTGAAAGCATGAAAATAACTTTAAACATGCTAATTTTAGCTCTAACACTGATGATCCACCTACAAATGTGAACTGACGTTCAAAAATAAAACATTTGAAAACGGACCATTTTCCACATTTCTGAAGCATGACGTAATGGGGGGGTGTTATCTCTTTTGTCGAAAATCAGCCGTTTTTGCTCTAACATTAAATGCCTCCAAATGGTATTTAATTAACTTCCCGGGGTGAAGAAACCCTTTTTGAGAACTCAGAGTGAGTAAATTGGCCATTTTCATGCACTTTTAACCATTCCATAAATCTTGTGTTTTGGGCCCCTGGAAGCATGAAAATCACTTTAAACATACTAATTTTAGCTCTAACACTGATGATCCACCTACAAATGTGAACTGACGTTCAAAAATAAAACATTTGAAAACGGACCATTTTCCACATTTCTGAAGCATGACGTAATGGGGGGGTGTTATCTCTTTTGTCGAAAATCAGCCGTTTTTGCTCTAACATTAAATGCCTCCAAATGGTATTTAATTAACTTCCCGAGCCCCTGGAAGCATGAAAATCACTTTAAACATGCTAATTTTAGCTCTAACACTGATGATCCACCTACAAATGTGAACTGACGTTCAAAAATAAAACATTTGAAAACGGACCATTTTCCACATTTCTGAAGCATGACGTAATGGGGGGGGTGTTATCTCTTTTGTCGAAAATCAGCCGTTTTTGCTCGAACATTAAATGCCTCCAAATGGTATTTAATTAACTTCCCGAGCCCCTCGAAGCATGAAAATCACTTTAAACATGCTAATTTTAGCTCTAACACTGATGATCCACCTACAAATGTGAACTGACGTTCAAAAATAAAACATTTGAAAACGGACCATTTTCCACATTTCTGAAGCATGACGTAATGGGGGGGTGTTATCTCTTTTGTCGAAAATCAGCCTTTTTTGCTCTAACATTAAATGCCTCCAAATGGTATTTAATTAACTTCCCGAGCCCCTGGAAGCATGAAAATCACTTTAAACATGCTAATTTTAGCTCTAACACTGATGATCCACCTACAAATGTGAACTGACGTTCAAAAATAAAACATTTGAAAACGGACCATTTTCCACATTTCTGAAGCATGACGTAATGGGGGGGTGTTATCTCTTTTGTCGAAAATCAGCCGTTTTTGCTCTAACATTAAATGCCTCCAAATGGTATTTAATTAACTTCCCGGGGTGAAGAAACCCTTTTTGAGAACTCAGAGTGAGTAAATTGGCCATTTTCATGCACTTTTAACCATTCCATAAATCTTGTGTTTTGGACCCCTGGAAGCATGAAAATCACTTTAAACATGCTAATTTTAGCTCTAACACTGATGATCCACCTACAAATGTGAACTGACGTTCAAAAATAAAACATTTGAAAACGGACCATTTTCCACATTTCTGAAGCATGACGTAATGGGGGGGTGTTATCTCTTTTGTCGAAAATCAGCCGTTTTTGCTCGAACATTAAATGCCTCCAAATGGTATTTAATTAACTTCCCGGGGTGAAGAAACCCTTTTTGAGAACTCAGAGTGAGTAAATTGGCCATTTTCATGCACTTTTAACCATTCCATAAATCTTGTGTTTTGGGCCCCTGGAAGCATGAAAATCACTGTAAACATGCTAATTTTAGCTCTAACACTGATGATCCACCTACAAATGTGAACTGACGTTCAAAAATAAAACATTTGAAAACGGACCATTTTCCACATTTCTGAAGCATGACGTAATGAGGGGGTGTTATCTCTTTTGTCGAAAATCAGCCGTTTTTGCTCGAACATTAAATGCCTCCAAATGGTATTTAATTAACTTCCCGAGCCCCTGGAAGCATGAAAATCACTTTAAACATGCTAATTTTAGCTCTAACACTGATGATCCACCTACAAATGTGAACTGACGTTCAAAAATAAAACATTTGAAAACGGACCATTTTCCACATTTCTGAAGCATGACGTAATGGGGGGGTGTTATCTCTTTTGTCGAAAATCAGCCGTTTTTGCTCGAACATTAAATGCCTCCAAATGGTATTTAATTAACTTCCCGGGGTGAAGAAACCCTTTTTGAGAACTCAGAGTGAGTAAATTGGCCATTTTCATGCACTTTTAACCATTCCATAAATCTTGTGTTTTGGGCCCCTGGAAGCATGAAAATCACTTTAAACATGCTAATTTTAGCTCTAACACTGATGATCCACCTACAAATGTGAACTGACGTTCAAAAATAAAACATTTGAAAACGGACCATTTTCCACATTTCTGAAGCATGACGTAATGGGGGGGTGTTATCTCTTTTGTCGAAAATCAGCCGTTTTTGCTCGAACATTAAATGCCTCCAAATGGTATTTAATTAACTTCCCGGGGTGAAGAAACCCTTTTTGAGAACTCAGAGCGAGTAAATTGGCCATTTTCATGCACTTTTAACCATTCCATAAATCTTGTGTTTTGGGCCCCTGGAAGCATGAAAATCACTTTAAACATGCTAATTTTAGCTCTAACACTGATGATCCACCTACAAATGTGAACTGACGTTCAAAAATAAAACATTTGAAAACGGACCATTTTCCACATTTCTGAAGCATGACGTAATGGGGGGGTGTTATCTCTTTTGTCGAAAATCAGCCGTTTTTGCTCGAACATTAAATGCCTCCAAATGGTATTTAATTAACTTCCCGAGCCCCAGGAAGCATGAAAATCACTTTAAACATGCTAATTTTAGCTCTAACACTGATGATCCACCTACAAATGTGAACTGACGTTCAAAAATAAAACATTTGAAAACGGACCATTTTCCACATTTCTGAAGCATGACGTAATGGGGGGGTGTTATCTCTTTTGTCGAAAATCAGCCGTTTTTGCTCGAACATTAAATGCCTCCAAATGGTATTTATTTCACTTCCCGAGCCCCTGGAAGCATGAAAATCACTTTAAACATGCTAATTTTAGCTCTAACACTGATGATCCACCTACAAATGTGAACTGACGTTCAAAAATAAAACATTTGAAAACGGACCATTTTCCACATTTCTGAAGCATGACGTAATGGGGGGGTGTTATCTCTTTTGTCGAAAATCAGCCGTTTTTGCTCAAACATTAAATGCCTTCAAATGGTATTTAATTAACTTCCCGGGGTGAAGAAACCCTTTTTGAGAACTCAGAGTGAGTAAATTGGCCATTTTCATGCACTTTTAACCATTCCATAAATCTTGTGTTTTGGGCCCCTGGAAGCATGAAAATCACTTTAAACATGCTAATTTTAGCTCTAACACTGATGATCCACCTACAAATGTGAACTGACGTTCAAAAATAAAACATTTGAAAACGGACCATTTTCCACATTTCTGAAGCATGACGTAATGGGGGGGTGTTATCTCTTTTGTCGAAAATCAGCCGTTTTTTCTCGAACATTAAATGCCTCCAAATGGTATTTAATTAACTTCCCGAGCCCCTGGAAGCATGAAAATCACTTTAAACATGCTAATTTTAGCTCTAACACTGATGATCCACCTACAAATGTGAACTGACGTTCAAAAATAAAACATTTGAAAACGGACCATTTTCCACATTTCTGAAGCATGACGTAATGGGGGGGTGTTATCTCTTTTGTCGAAAATCAGCCGTTTTTGCTCGAACATTAAATGCCTCCAAATGGTATTTAATTAACTTCCCGAGCCCCTGGAAGCATGAAAATCACTTTAAACATGCTAATTTTAGCTCTAACACTGATGATCCACCTACAAATGTGAACTGACGTTCAAAAATAAAACATTTGAAAACGGACCATTTTCCACATTTCTGAAGCATGACGTAATGGGGGGGTGTTATCTCTTTTGTCGAAAATCAGCCGTTTTGCTCGAACATTAAATGCCTCCAAATGGTATTTAATTAACTTCCCGGGGTGAAGAAACCCTTTTTGAGAACTCAGAGTGAGTAAATTGGCCATTTTCATGCACTTTTAACCATTCCATAAATCTTGTGTTTTGGGCCCCTGGAAGCATGAAAATCACTTTAAACATGCTAATTTTAGCTCTAACACTGATGATCCACCTACAAATGTGAACTGACGTTCAAAAATAAAACATTTGAAAACGGACCATTTTCCACATTTCTGAAGCATGACGTAATGGGGGGGTGTTATCTCTTTTGTCGAAAATCAGCCGTTTTTGCTCGAACATTAAATGCCTCCAAATGGTATTTAATTAACTTCCCGGGGTGAAGAAACCCTTTTTGAGAACTCAGAGCGAGTAAATTGGCCATTTTCATGCACTTTTAACCATTCCATAAATCTTGTGTTTTGGGCCCCTGGAAGCATGAAAATCACTTTAAACATGCTAATTTTAGCTCTAACACTGATGATCCACCTACAAATGTGAACTGACGTTCAAAAATAAAACATTTGAAAACGGACCATTTTCCACATTTCTGAAGCATGACGTAATGGGGGGGTGTTATCTCTTTTGTCGAAAATCAGCCGTTTTTGCTCGAACATTAAATGCCTCCAAATGGTATTTAATTAACTTCCCGAGCCCCTGGAAGCATGAAAATCACTTTAAACATGCTAATTTTAGCTCTAACACTGATGATCCACCTACAAATGTGAACTGACGTTCAAAAATAAAACATTTGAAAACGGACCATTTTCCACATTTCTGAAGCATGACGTAATGGGGGGGTGTTATCTCTTTTGTCGAAAATCAGCCGTTTTTGCTCGAACATTAAATGCCTCCAAATGGTATTTATTTCACTTCCCGAGCCCCTGGAAGCATGAAAATCACTTTAAACATGCTAATTTTAGCTCTAACACTGATGATCCACCTACAAATGTGAACTGACGTTCAAAAATAAAACATTTGAAAACGGACCATTTTCCACATTTCTGAAGCATGACGTAATGGGGGGGTGTTATCTCTTTTGTCGAAAATCAGCCGTTTTTGCTCAAACATTAAATGCCTTCAAATGGTATTTAATTAACTTCCCGGGGTGAAGAAACCCTTTTTGAGAACTCAGAGTGAGTAAATTGGCCATTTTCATGCACTTTTAACCATTCCATAAATCTTGTGTTTTGGGGCCCTGGAAGCATGAAAATCACTTTAAACATGCTAATTTTAGCTCTAACACTGATGATCCACCTACAAATGTGAACTGACGTTCAAAAATAAAACATTTGAAAACGGACCATTTTCCACATTTCTGAAGCATGACGTAATGGGGGGGTGTTATCTCTTTTGTCGAAAATCAGCCGTTTTTTCTCGAACATTAAATGCCTCCAAATGGTATTTAATTAACTTCCCGAGCCCCTGGAAGCATGAAAATCACTTTAAACATGCTAATTTTAGCTCTAACACTGATGATCCACCTACAAATGTGAACTGACGTTCAAAAATAAAACATTTGAAAACGGACCATTTTCCACATTTCTGAAGCATGACGTAATGGGGGGGTGTTATCTCTTTTGTCGAAAATCAGCCGTTTTTGCTCGAACATTAAATGCCTCCAAATGGTATTTAATTAACTTCCCGAGCCCCTGGAAGCATGAAAATCACTTTAAACATGCTAATTTTAGCTCTAACACTGATGATCCACCTACAAATGTGAACTGACGTTCAAAAATAAAACATTTGAAAACGGACCATTTTCCACATTTCTGAAGCATGACGTAATGGGGGGGTGTTATCTCTTTTGTCGAAAATCAGCCGTTTTGCTCGAACATTAAAATCCTCCAAATGGTATTTAATTAACTTCCCGGGGTGAAGAAACCCTTTTTGAGAACTCAGAGTGAGTAAATTGGCCATTTTCATGCACTTTTAACCATTCCATAAATCTTGTGTTTTGGGCCCCTGGAAGCATGAAAATCACTTTAAACATGCTAATTTTAGCTCTAACACTGATGATCCACCTACAAATGTGAACTGACGTTCAAAAATAAAACATTTGAAAACGGACCATTTTCCACATTTCTGAAGCATGACGTAATGGGGGGGTGTTATCTCTTTTGTCGAAAATCAGCCGTTTTTGCTCGAACATTAAATGCCTCCAAATGGTATTTAATTAACTTCCCGGGGTGAAGAAACCCTTTTTGAGAACTCAGAGTGAGTAAATTGGCCATTTTCATGCACTTTTAACCATTCCATAAATCTTGTGTTTTGGGCCCCTGGAAGCATGAAAATCACTTTAAACATGCTAATTTTAGCTCTAACACTGATGATCCACCTACAAATGTGAACTGACGTTAAAAAATAAAACATTTGAAAACGGACCATTTTCCACATTTCTGAAGCATGACGTAATGGGGGGGTGTCATCTCTTTTGTCGAAAATCAGCCGTTTTTGCTCGAACATTAAATGCCTCCAAATGGTATTTAATTAACTTCCCGGGGTGAAGAAACCCTTTTTGAGAACTCAGAGCGAGTAAATTGGCCATTTTCATGCACTTTTAACCATTCCATAAATCTTGTGTTTTGGGCCCCTGGAAGCATGAAAATCACTTTAAACATGCTAATTTTAGCTCTAACACTGATGATCCACCTACAAATGTGAACTGACGTTCAAAAATAAAACATTTGAAAACGGACCATTTTCCACATTTCTGAAGCATGACGTAATGGGGGGGTGTTATCTCTTTTGTCGAAAATCAGCCGTTTTTGCTCGAACATTAAATGCCTCCAAATGGTATTTAATTAACTTCCCGAGCCCCTGGAAGCATGAAAATCACTTTAAACATGCTAATTTTAGCTCTAACACTGATGATCCACCTACAAATGTGAACTGACGTTCAAAAATAAAACATTTGAAAACGGACCATTTTCCACATTTCTGAAGCATGACGTAATGGGGGGGTGTTATCTCTTTTGTCGAAAATCAGCCGTTTTTGCTCGAACATTAAATGCCTCCAAATGGTATTTATTTCACTTCCCGAGCCCCTGGAAGCATGAAAATCACTTTAAACATGCTAATTTTAGCTCTAACACTGATGATCCACCTACAAATGTGAACTGACGTTCAAAAATAAAACATTTGAAAACGGACCATTTTCCACATTTCTGAAGCATGACGTAATGGGGGGGTGTTATCTCTTTTGTCGAAAATCAGCCGTTTTTGCTCGAACATTAAATGCCTTCAAATGGTATTTAATTAACTTCCCGGGGTGAAGAAACCCTTTTTGAGAACTCAGAGTGAGTAAATTGGCCATTTTCATGCACTTTTAACCATTCCATAAATCTTGTGTTTTGGGCCCCTGGAAGCATGAAAATCACTTTAAACATGCTAATTTTAGCTCTAACACTGATGATCCACCTACAAATGTGAACTGACGTTCAAAAATAAAACATTTGAAAACGGACCATTTTCCACATTTCTGAAGCATGACGTAATGGGGGGGTGTTATCTCTTTTGTCGAAAATCAGCCGTTTTTGCTCGAACATTAAATGCCTCCAAATGGTATTTAATTAACTTCCCGAGCCCCTGGAAGCATGAAAATCACTTTAAACATGCTAATTTTAGCTCTAACACTGATGATCCACCTACAAATGTGAACTGACGTTCAAAAATAAAACATTTGACAACGGACCATTTTCCACATTTCTGAAGCATGACGTAATGGGGGGGTGTTATCTCTTTTGTCGAAAATCAGCCGTTTTTGCTCGAACATTAAATGCCTCCAAATGGTATTTAATTAACTTCCCGAGCCCCTGGAAGCATGAAAATCACTTTAAACATGCTAATTTTAGCTCTAACACTGATGATCCACCTACAAATGTGAACTGACGTTCAAAAATAAAACATTTGAAAACGGACCATTTTCCACATTTCTGAAGCATGACGTAATGGGGGGGTGTTATCTCTTTTGTCGAAAATCAGCCGTTTTTGCTCTAACATTAAATGCCTCCAAATGGTATTTAATTAACTTCGCGGGGTGAAGAAACCCTTTTTGAGAACTCAGAGTGAGTAAATTGGCCATTTTCATGCACATTTAACCATTCCATAAATCTTGTGTTTTGGGCCCCTGGAAGCATGAAAATCACTTTAAACATGCTAATTTTAGCTCTAACACTGATGATCCACCTACAAATGTGAACTGACGTTCAAAAATAAAACATTTGAAAACGGACCATTTTCCACATTTCTGAAGCATGACGTAATGGGGGGGTGTTATCTCTTTTGTCGAAAATCAGCCGTTTTTGCTCGAACATTAAATGCCTCCAAATGGTATTTAATTAACTTCCCGGGGTGAAGAAACCCTTTTTGAGAACTCAGAGTGAGTAAATTGGCCATTTTCATGCACTTTTAACCATTCCATAAATCTTGTGTTTTGGCCCCCTGGAAGCATGAAAATCACTTTAAACATGCTAATTTTAGCTCTAACACTGATGATCCACCTACAAATGTGAACTGACGTTCAAAAATAAAACATTTGAAAACGGACCATTTTCCACATTTCTGAAGCATGACGTAATGGGGGGGTGTTATCTCTTTTGTCGAAAATCAGCCGTTTTTGCTCGAACATTAAATGCCTCCAAATGGTATTTAATTAACTTCCCGAGCCCCTGGAAGCATGAAAATCACTTTAAACATGCTAATTTTAGCTCTAACACTGATGATACACCTACAAATGTGAACTGACGTTCAAAAATAAAACATTTGAAAACGGACCATTTTCCACATTTCTGAAGCATGACGTAATGGGGGGGGTGTTATCTCTTTTGTCGAAAATCAGCCGTTTTTGCTCTAACATTAAATGCCTCCAAATGGTATTTAATTAACTTCCCGGGGTGAAGAAACCCTTTTTGAGAACTCAGAGTGAGTAAATTGGCCATTTTCATGCACTTTTAACCATTCCATAAATCTTGTGTTTTGGGCCCCTGGAAGCATGAAAATCACTTTAAACATGCTAATTTTAGCTCTAACACTGATGATCCACCTACAAATGTGAACTGACGTTCAAAAATAAAACATTTGAAAACGGACCATTTTCCACATTTCTGAAGCATGACGTAATGGGGGGGTGTTATCTCTTTTGTCGAAAATCAGCCGTTTTTGCTCGAACATTAAATGCCTCCAAATGGTATTTAATTAACTTCCCGGGGTGAAGAAACCCTTTTTGAGAACTCAGAGTGAGTAAATTGGCCATTTTCATGCACTTTTAACCATTCCATAAATCTTGTGTTTTGGGCCCCTGGAAGCATGAAAATCACTGTAAACATGCTAATTTTAGCTCTAACACTGATGATCCACCTACAAATGTGAACTGACGTTCAAAAATAAAACATTTGAAAACGGACCATTTTCCACATTTCTGAAGCATGACGTAATGGGGGGGTGTTATCTCTTTTGTCGAAAATCAGCCGTTTTTGCTCGAACATTAAATGCCTCCAAATGGTATTTAATTAACTTCCCGAGCCCCTGGAAGCATGAAAATCACTTTAAACATGCTAATTTTAGCTCTAACACTGATGATCCACCTACAAATGTGAACTGACGTTCAAAAATAAAACATTTGAAAACGGACCATTTTCCACATTTCTGAAGCATGACGTAATGGGGGGGTGTTATCTCTTTTGTCGAAAATCAGCCGTTTTTGCTCGAACATTAAATGCCTCCAAATGGTATTTAATTAACTTCCCGAGCCCCTGGAAGCATGAAAATCACTTTAAACATGCTAATTTTAGCTCTAACACTGATGATCCACCTACAAATGTGAACTGACGTTCAAAAATAAAACATTTGAAAACGGACCATTTTCCACATTTCTGAAGCATGACGTAATGGGGGGGTGTTATCTCTTTTGTCGAAAATCAGCCGTTTTTGCTCGAACATTAAATGCCTCCAAATGGTATTTAATTAACTTCCCGGGGTGAAGAAACCCTTTTTGAGAACTCAGAGTGAGTAAATTGGCCATTTTCATGCACTTTTAACCATTCCATAAATCTTGTGTTTTGGGCCCCTGGAAGCATGAAAATCACTTTAAACATGCTAATTTTAGCTCTAACACTGATGATCCACCTACAAATGTGAACTGACGTTCAAAAATAAAACATTTGAAAACGGACCATTTTCCACATTTCTGAAGCATGACGTAATGGGGGGGTGTTATCTCTTTTGTCGAAAATCAGCCGTTTTTGCTCGAACAATAAATGCCTCCAAATGGTATTTAATTAACTTCCCGGGGTGAAGAAACCCTTTTTGAGAACTCAGAGTGAGTAAATTGGCCATTTTCATGCACTTTTAACCATTCCATAAATCTTGTGTTTTGGGCCCCTGGAAGCATGAAAATCACTTTAAACATGCTAATTTTAGCTCTACCACTGATGATCCACCTACAAATGTGAACTGACGTTCAAAAATAAAACATTTGAAAACGGACCATTTTCCACATTTCTGAAGCATGACGTAATGGGGGGGTGTTATCTCTTTTGTCGAAAATCAGCCGTTTTTGCTCGAACATTAAATGCCTCCAAATGGTATTTATTTCACTTCCCGAGCCCCTGGAAGCATGAAAATCACTTTAAACATGCTAATTTTAGCTCTAACACTGATGATCCACCTACAAATGTGAACTGACGTTCAAAAATAAAACATTTGAAAACGGACCATTTTCCACATTTCTGAAGCATGACGTAATGGGGGGGGTGTTATCTCTTTTGTCGAAAATCAGCCGTTTTTGCTCGAACATTAAATGCCTTCAAATGGTATTTAATTAACTTCCCGGGGTGAAGAAACCCTTTTTGAGAACTCAGAGTGAGTAAATTGGCCATTTTCATGCACTTTTAACCATTCCATAAATCTTGTGTTTTGGGCCCCTGGAAGCATGAAAATCACTTTAAACATGCTAATTTTAGCTCTAACACTGATGATCCACCTACAAATGTGAACTGACGTTCAAAAATAAAACATTTGAAAACGGACCATTTTCCACATTTCTGAAGCATGACGTAATGGGGGGGTGTTATCTCTTTTGTCGAAAATCAGCCGTTTTTGCTCGAACATTAAATGCCTCCAAATGGTATTTAATTAACTTCCCGAGCCCCTGGAAGCATGAAAATCACTTTAAACATGCTAATTTTAGCTCTAACACTGATGATCCACCTACAAATGTGAACTGACGTTCAAAAATAAAACATTTGAAAACGGACCATTTTCCACATTTCTGAAGCATGACGTAATGGGGGGGTGTTATCTCTTTTGTCGAAAATCAGCCGTTTTTGCTCGAACATTAAATGCCTCCAAATGGTATTTAATTAACTTCCCGAGCCCCTGGAAGCATGAAAATCACTTTAAACATGCTAATTTTAGCTCTAACACTGATGATCCACCTACAAATGTGAACTGACGTTCAAAAATAAAACATTTGAAAACGGACCATTTTCCACATTTCTGAAGCATGACGTAATGGGGGGGTGTTATCTCTTTTGTCGAAAATCAGCCGTTTTTGCTCTAACATTAAATGCCTCCAAATGGTATTTAATTAACTTCCCGGGGTGAAGAAACCCTTTTTGAGAACTCAGAGTGAGTAAATTGGCCATTTTCATGCACTTTTAACCATTCCATAAATCTTGTGTTTTGGGCCCCTGGAAGCATGAAAATCACTTTAAACATGCTAATTTTAGCTCTAACACTGATGATCCACCTACAAATGTGAACTAACGTTCAAAAATAAAACATTTGAAAACGGACCATTTTCCACATTTCTGAAGCATGACGTAATGGGGGGGTGTTATCTCTTTTGTCGAAAATCAGCCGTTTTTGCTCGAACATTAAATGCCTCCAAATGGTATTTAATTAACTTCCCGAGCCCCTGGAAGCATGAAAATCACTTTAAACATGCTAATTTTAGCTCTAACACTGATGATCCACCTACAAATGTGAACTGATGTTCAAAAATAAAACATTTGAAAACGGACCATTTTCCACATTTCTGAAGCATGACGTAATGGAGGGGTGTTATCTCTTTTGTCGAAAATCAGCCGTTTTTGCTCGAACATTAAATGCCTCCAAATGGTATTTAATTAACTTCCCGGGGTGAAGAAACCCTTTTTGAGAACTCAGAGTGAGTAAATTGGCCATTTTCATGCACTTTTAACCATTCCATAAATCTTGTGTTTTGGGCCCCTGGAAGCATGAAAATCACTTTAAACATGCTAATTTTAGCTCTAACACTGATGATCCACCTACAAATGTGAACTGACGTTCAAAAATAAAACATTTGAAAACGGACCATTTTCCACATTTCTGAAGCATGACGTAATGGGGGGGTGTTATCTCTTTTGTCGAAAATCAGCCGTTTTTGCTCGAACATTAAATGCCTCCAAATGGTATTTAATTAACTTCCCGGGGTGAAGAAACCCTTTTTGAGAACTCAGAGTGAGTAAATTGGCCATTTTCATGCACTTTTAACCATTCCATAAATCTTGTGTTTTGGGCCCCTGAAAGCATGAAAATCACTTTAAACATGCTAATTTTAGCTCTAACACTGATGATCCACCTACAAATGTGAACTGACGTTCAAAAATAAAACATTTGAAAACGGACCATTTTCCACATTTCTGAAGCATGACGTAATGGGGGGGTGTTATCTCTTTTGTCGAAAATCAGCCGTTTTTGCTCTAACATTAAATGCCTCCAAATGGTATTTAATTAACTTCCCGGGGTGAAGAAACCCTTTTTGAGAACTCAGAGTGAGTAAATTGGCCATTTTCATGCACTTTTAACCATTCCATAAATCTTGTGTTTTGGGCCCCTGGAAGCATGAAAATCACTTTAAACATACTAATTTTAGCTCTAACACTGATGATCCACCTACAAATGTGAACTGACGTTCAAAAATAAAACATTTGAAAACGGACCATTTTCCACATTTCTGAAGCATGACGTAATGGGGGGGTGTTATCTCTTTTGTCGAAAATCAGCCGTTTTTGCTCTAACATTAAATGCCTCCAAATGGTATTTAATTAACTTCCCGAGCCCCTGGAAGCATGAAAATCACTTTAAACATGCTAATTTTAGCTCTAACACTGATGATCCACCTACAAATGTGAACTGACGTTCAAAAATAAAACATTTGAAAACGGACCATTTTCCACATTTCTGAAGCATGACGTAATGGGGGGGGTGTTATCTCTTTTGTCGAAAATCAGCCGTTTTTGCTCGAACATTAAATGCCTCCAAATGGTATTTAATTAACTTCCCGAGCCCCTCGAAGCATGAAAATCACTTTAAACATGCTAATTTTAGCTCTAACACTGATGATCCACCTACAAATGTGAACTGACGTTCAAAAATAAAACATTTGAAAACGGACCATTTTCCACATTTCTGAAGCATGACGTAATGGGGGGGTGTTATCTCTTTTGTCGAAAATCAGCCTTTTTTGCTCTAACATTAAATGCCTCCAAATGGTATTTAATTAACTTCCCGAGCCCCTGGAAGCATGAAAATCACTTTAAACATGCTAATTTTAGCTCTAACACTGATGATCCACCTACAAATGTGAACTGACGTTCAAAAATAAAACATTTGAAAACGGACCATTTTCCACATTTCTGAAGCATGACGTAATGGGGGGGTGTTATCTCTTTTGTCGAAAATCAGCCGTTTTTGCTCTAACATTAAATGCCTCCAAATGGTATTTAATTAACTTCCCGGGGTGAAGAAACCCTTTTTGAGAACTCAGAGTGAGTAAATTGGCCATTTTCATGCACTTTTAACCATTCCATAAATCTTGTGTTTTGGGCCCCTGGAAGCATGAAAATCACTCTAAACATGCTAATTTTAGCTCTAACACTGATGATCCACCTACAAATGTGAACTGACGTTCAAAAATAAAACATTTGAAAACGGACCATTTTCCACATTTCTGAAGCATGACGTAATGGGGGGGTGTTATCTCTTTTGCCGAAAATCAGCCGTTTTTGCTCGAACATTAAATGCCTCCAAATGGTATTTAATTAACTTCCCGGGGTGAAGAAACCCTTTTTGAGAACTCAGAGTGAGTAAATTGGCCATTTTCATGCACTTTTAACCATTCCATAAATCTTGTGTTTTGGGCCCCTGGAAGCATGAAAATCACTGTAAACATGCTAATTTTAGCTCTAACACTGATGATCCACCTACAAATGTGAACTGACGTTCAAAAATAAAACATTTGAAAACGGACCATTTTCCACATTTCTGAAGCATGACGTAATGGGGGGGTGTTATCTCTTTTGTCGAAAATCAGCCGTTTTTGCTCGAACATTAAATGCCTCCAAATGGTATTTAATTAACTTCCCGAGCCCCTGGAAGCATGAAAATCACTTTAAACATGCTAATTTTAGCTCTAACACTGATGATCCACCTACAAATGTGAACTGACGTTCAAAAATAAAACATTTGAAAACGGACCATTTTCCACATTTCTGAAGCATGACGTAATGGGGGGGTGTTATCTCTTTTGTCGAAAATCAGCCGTTTTTGCTCGAACATTAAATGCCTCCAAATGGTATTTAATTAACTTCCCGGGGTGAAGAAACCCTTTTTGAGAACTCAGAGTGAGTAAATTGGCCATTTTCATGCACTTTTAACCATTCCATAAATCTTGTGTTTTGGGCCCCTGGAAGCATGAAAATCACTTTAAACATGCTAATTTTAGCTCTAACACTGATGATCCACCTACAAATGTGAACTGACGTTCAAAAATAAAACATTTGAAAACGGACCATTTTCCACATTTCTGAAGCATGACGTAATGGGGGGGTGTTATCTCTTTTGTCGAAAATCAGCCGTTTTTGCTCGAACATTAAATGCCTCCAAATGGTATTTAATTAACTTCCCGGGGTGAAGAAACCCTTTTTGAGAACTCAGAGCGAGTAAATTGGCCATTTTCATGCACTTTTAACCATTCCATAAATCTTGTGTTTTGGGCCCCTGGAAGCATGAAAATCACTTTAAACATGCTAATTTTAGCTCTAACACTGATGATCCACCTACAAATGTGAACTGACGTTCAAAAATAAAACATTTGAAAACGGACCATTTTCCACATTTCTGAAGCATGACGTAATGGGGGGGTGTTATCTCTTTTGTCGAAAATCAGCCGTTTTTGCTCGAACATTAAATGCCTCCAAATGGTATTTAATTAACTTCCCGAGCCCCTGGAAGCATGAAAATCACTTTAAACATGCTAATTTTAGCTCTAACACTGATGATCCACCTACAAATGTGAACTGACGTTCAAAAATAAAACATTTGAAAACGGACCATTTTCCACATTTCTGAAGCATGACGTAATGGGGGGGTGTTATCTCTTTTGTCGAAAATCAGCCGTTTTTGCTCGAACATTAAATGCCTCCAAATGGTATTTATTTCACTTCCCGAGCCCCTGGAAGCATGAAAATCACTTTAAACATGCTAATTTTAGCTCTAACACTGATGATCCACCTACAAATGTGAACTGACGTTCAAAAATAAAACATTTGAAAACGGACCATTTTCCACATTTCTGAAGCATGACGTAATGGGGGGGTGTTATCTCTTTTGTCGAAAATCAGCCGTTTTTGCTCAAACATTAAATGCCTTCAAATGGTATTTAATTAACTTCCCGGGGTGAAGAAACCCTTTTTGAGAACTCAGAGTGAGTAAATTGGCCATTTTCATGCACTTTTAACCATTCCATAAATCTTGTGTTTTGGGCCCCTGGAAGCATGAAAATCACTTTAAACATGCTAATTTTAGCTCTAACACTGATGATCCACCTACAAATGTGAACTGACGTTCAAAAATAAAACATTTGAAAACGGACCATTTTCCACATTTCTGAAGCATGACGTAATGGGGGGGTGTTATCTCTTTTGTCGAAAATCAGCCGTTTTTTCTCGAACATTAAATGCCTCCAAATGGTATTTAATTAACTTCCCGAGCCCCTGGAAGCATGAAAATCACTTTAAACATGCTAATTTTAGCTCTAACACTGATGATCCACCTACAAATGTGAACTGACGTTCAAAAATAAAACATTTGAAAACGGACCATTTTCCACATTTCTGAAGCATGACGTAATGGGGGGGTGTTATCTCTTTTGTCGAAAATCAGCCGTTTTTGCTCGAACATTAAATGCCTCCAAATGGTATTTAATTAACTTCCCGAGCCCCTGGAAGCATGAAAATCACTTTAAACATGCTAATTTTAGCTCTAACACTGATGATCCACCTACAAATGTGAACTGACGTTCAAAAATAAAACATTTGAAAACGGACCATTTTCCACATTTCTGAAGCATGACGTAATGGGGGGGTGTTATCTCTTTTGTCGAAAATCAGCCGTTTTGCTCGAACATTAAAATCCTCCAAATGGTATTTAATTAACTTCCCGGGGTGAAGAAACCCTTTTTGAGAACTCAGAGTGAGTAAATTGGCCATTTTCATGCACTTTTAACCATTCCATAAATCTTGTGTTTTGGGCCCCTGGAAGCATGAAAATCACTTTAAACATGCTAATTTTAGCTCTAACACTGATGATCCACCTACAAATGTGAACTGACGTTCAAAAATAAAACATTTGAAAACGGACCATTTTCCACATTTCTGAAGCATGACGTAATGGGGGGGTGTTATCTCTTTTGTCGAAAATCAGCCGTTTTTGCTCGAACATTAAATGCCTCCAAATGGTATTTAATTAACTTCCCGGGGTGAAGAAACCCTTTTTGAGAACTCAGAGTGAGTAAATTGGCCATTTTCATGCACTTTTAACCATTCCATAAATCTTGTGTTTTGGGCCCCTGGAAGCATGAAAATCACTGTAAACATGCTAATTTTAGCTCTAACACTGATGATCCACCTACAAATGTGAACTGACGTTCAAAAATAAAACATTTGAAAACGGACCATTTTCCACATTTCTGAAGCATGACGTAATGGGGGGGTGTTATCTCTTTTGTCGAAAATCAGCCGTTTTTGCTCGAACATTAAATGCCTCCAAATGGTATTTAATTAACTTCCCGAGCCCCTGGAAGCATGAAAATCACTTTAAACATGCTAATTTTAGCTCTAACACTGATGATCCACCTACAAATGTGAACTGACGTTCAAAAATAAAACATTTGAAAACGGACCATTTTCCACATTTCTGAAGCATGACGTAATGGGGGGGTGTTATCTCTTTTGTCGAAAATCAGCCGTTTTTGCTCGAACATTAAATGCCTCCAAATGGTATTTAATTAACTTCCCGGGGTGAAGAAACCCTTTTTGAGAACTCAGAGTGAGTAAATTGGCCATTTTCATGCACTTTTAACCATTCCATAAATCTTGTGTTTTGGGCCCCTGGAAGCATGAAAATCACTTTAAACATGCTAATTTTAGCTCTAACACTGATGATCCACCTACAAATGTGAACTGACGTTCAAAAATAAAACATTTGAAAACGGACCATTTTCCACATTTCTGAAGCATGACGTAATGGGGGGGTGTTATCTCTTTTGTCGAAAATCAGCCGTTTTTGCTCGAACAATAAATGCCTCCAAATGGTATTTAATTAACTTCCCGGGGTGAAGAAACCCTTTTTGAGAACTCAGAGTGAGTAAATTGGCCATTTTCATGCACTTTTAACCATTCCATAAATCTTGTGTTTTGGGCCCCTGGAAGCATGAAAATCACTTTAAACATGCTAATTTTAGCTCTAACACTGATGATCCACCTACAAATGTGAACTGACGTTCAAAAATAAAACATTTGAAAACGGACCATTTTCCACATTTCTGAAGCATGATGTAATGGGGGGGTGTTATCTCTTTTGTCGAAAATCAGCCGTTTTTGCTCGAACATTAAATGCCTCCAAATGGTATTTATTTCACTTCCCGAGCCCCTGGAAGCATGAAAATCACTTTAAACATGCTAATTTTAGCTCTAACACTGATGATCCACCTACAAATGTGAACTGACGTTCAAAAATAAAACATTTGAAAACGGACCATTTTCCACATTTCTGAAGCATGACGTAATGGGGGGGGTGTTATCTCTTTTGTCGAAAATCAGCCGTTTTTGCTCGAACATTAAATGCCTTCAAATGGTATTTAATTAACTTCCCGGGGTGAAGAAACCCTTTTTGAGAACTCAGAGTGAGTAAATTGGCCATTTTCATGCACTTTTAACCATTCCATAAATCTTGTGTTTTGGGCCCCTGGAAGCATGAAAATCACTTTAAACATGCTAATTTTAGCTCTAACACTGATGATCCACCTACAAATGTGAACTGACGTTCAAAAATAAAACATTTGAAAACGGACCATTTTCCACATTTCTGAAGCATGACGTAATGGGGGGGTGTTATCTCTTTTGTCGAAAATCAGCCGTTTTTGCTCGAACATTAAATGCCTCCAAATGGTATTTAATTAACTTCCCGGGGTGAAGAAACCCTTTTTGAGAACTCAGAGTGAGTAAATTGGCCATTTTCATGCACTTTTAACCATTCCATAAATCTTGTGTTTTGGGCCCCTGGAAGCATGAAAATCACTGTAAACATGCTAATTTTAGCTCTAACACTGATGATCCACCTACAAATGTGAACTGACGTTCAAAAATAAAACATTTGAAAACGGACCATTTTCCACATTTCTGAAGCATGACGTAATGGGGGGGTGTTATCTCTTTTGTCGAAAATCAGCCGTTTTTGCTCGAACATTAAATGCCTCCAAATGGTATTTAATTAACTTCCCGAGCCCCTGGAAGCATGAAAATCACTTTAAACATGCTAATTTTAGCTCTAACACTGATGATCCACCTACAAATGTGAACTGACGTTCAAAAATAAAACATTTGAAAACGGACCATTTTCCACATTTCTGAAGCATGACGTAATGGGGGGGTGTTATCTCTTTTGTCGAAAATCAGCCGTTTTTGCTCGAACATTAAATGCCTCCAAATGGTATTTAATTAACTTCCCGGGGTGAAGAAACCCTTTTTGAGAACTCAGAGTGAGTAAATTGGCCATTTTCATGCACTTTTAACCATTCCATAAATCTTGTGTTTTGGGCCCCTGGAAGCATGAAAATCACTTTAAACATGCTAATTTTAGCTCTAACACTGATGATCCACCTACAAATGTGAACTGACGTTCAAAAATAAAACATTTGAAAACGGACCATTTTCCACATTTCTGAAGCATGACGTAATGGGGGGGTGTTATCTCTTTTGTCGAAAATCAGCCGTTTTTGCTCGAACAATAAATGCCTCCAAATGGTATTTAATTAACTTCCCGGGGTGAAGAAACCCTTTTTGAGAACTCAGAGTGAGTAAATTGGCCATTTTCATGCACTTTTAACCATTCCATAAATCTTGTGTTTTGGGCCCCTGGAAGCATGAAAATCACTTTAAACATGCTAATTTTAGCTCTAACACTGATGATCCACCTACAAATGTGAACTGACGTTCAAAAATAAAACATTTGAAAACGGACCATTTTCCACATTTCTGAAGCATGACGTAATGGGGGGGTGTTATCTCTTTTGTCGAAAATCAGCCGTTTTTGCTCGAACATTAAATGCCTCCAAATGGTATTTATTTCACTTCCCGAGCCCCTGGAAGCATGAAAATCACTTTAAACATGCTAATTTTAGCTCTAACACTGATGATCCACCTACAAATGTGAACTGACGTTCAAAAATAAAACATTTGAAAACGGACCATTTTCCACATTTCTGAAGCATGACGTAATGGGGGGGGTGTTATCTCTTTTGTCGAAAATCAGCCGTTTTTGCTCGAACATTAAATGCCTTCAAATGGTATTTAATTAACTTCCCGGGGTGAAGAAACCCTTTTTGAGAACTCAGAGTGAGTAAATTGGCCATTTTCATGCACTTTTAACCATTCCATAAATCTTGTGTTTTGGGCCCCTGGAAGCATGAAAATCACTTTAAACATGCTAATTTTAGCTCTAACACTGATGATCCACCTACAAATGTGAACTGACGTTCAAAAATAAAACATTTGAAAACGGACCATTTTCCACATTTCTGAAGCATGACGTAATGGGGGGGTGTTATCTCTTTTGTCGAAAATCAGCCGTTTTTGCTCGAACATTAAATGCCTCCAAATGGTATTTAATTAACTTCCCGAGCCCCTGGAAGCATGAAAATCACTTTAAACATGCTAATTTTAGCTCTAACACTGATGATCCACCTACAAATGTGAACTGACGTTCAAAAATAAAACATTTGAAAACGGACCATTTTCCACATTTCTGAAGCATGACGTAATGGGGGGGTGTTATCTCTTTTGTCGAAAATCAGCCGTTTTTGCTCGAACATTAAATGCCTCCAAATGGTATTTAATTAACTTCCCGAGCCCCTGGAAGCATGAAAATCACTTTAAACATGCTAATTTTAGCTCTAACACTGATGATCCACCTACAAATGTGAACTGACGTTCAAAAATAAAACATTTGAAAACGGACCATTTTCCACATTTCTGAAGCATGACGTAATGGGGGGGTGTTATCTCTTTTGTCGAAAATCAGCCGTTTTTGCTCTAACATTAAATGCCTCCAAATGGTATTTAATTAACTTCCCGGGGTGAAGAAACCCTTTTTGAGAACTCAGAGTGAGTAAATTGGCCATTTTCATGCACTTTTAACCATTCCATAAATCTTGTGTTTTGGGCCCCTGGAAGCATGAAAATCACTTTAAACATGCTAATTTTAGCTCTAACACTGATGATCCACCTACAAATGTGAACTAACGTTCAAAAATAAAACATTTGAAAATGGACCATTTTCCACATTTCTGAAGCATGACGTAATGGGGGGGTGTTATCTCTTTTGTCGAAAATCAGCCGTTTTTGCTCGAACATTAAATGCCTCCAAATGGTATTTAATTAACTTCCCGAGCCCCTGGAAGCATGAAAATCACTTTAAACATGCTAATTTTAGCTCTAACACTGATGATCCACCTACAAATGTGAACTGATGTTCAAAAATAAAACATTTGAAAACGGACCATTTTCCACATTTCTGAAGCATGACGTAATGGAGGGGTGTTATCTCTTTTGTCGAAAATCAGCCGTTTTTGCTCGAACATTAAATGCCTCCAAATGGTATTTAATTAACTTCCCGGGGTGAAGAAACCCTTTTTGAGAACTCAGAGTGAGTAAATTGGCCATTTTCATGCACTTTTAACCATTCCATAAATCTTGTGTTTTGGGCCCCTGGAAGCATGAAAATCACTTTAAACATGCTAATTTTAGCTCTAACACTGATGATCCACCTACAAATGTGAACTGACGTTCAAAAATAAAACATTTGAAAACGGACCATTTTCCACATTTCTGAAGCATGACGTAATGGGGGGGTGTTATCTCTTTTGTCGAAAATCAGCCGTTTTTGCTCGAACATTAAATGCCTCCAAATGGTATTTAATTAACTTCCCGGGGTGAAGAAACCCTTTTTGAGAACTCAGAGTGAGTAAATTGGCCATTTTCATGCACTTTTAACCATTCCATAAATCTTGTGTTTTGGGCCCCTGAAAGCATGAAAATCACTTTAAACATGCTAATTTTAGCTCTAACACTGATGATCCACCTACAAATGTGAACTGACGTTCAAAAATAAAACATTTGAAAACGGACCATTTTCCACATTTCTGAAGCATGACGTAATGGGGGGGTGTTATCTCTTTTGTCGAAAATCAGCCGTTTTTGCTCTAACATTAAATGCCTCCAAATGGTATTTAATTAACTTCCCGGGGTGAAGAAACCCTTTTTGAGAACTCAGAGTGAGTAAATTGGCCATTTTCATGCACTTTTAACCATTCCATAAATCTTGTGTTTTGGGCCCCTGGAAGCATGAAAATCACTTTAAACATACTAATTTTAGCTCTAACACTGATGATCCACCTACAAATGTGAACTGACGTTCAAAAATAAAACATTTGAAAACGGACCATTTTCCACATTTCTGAAGCATGACGTAATGGGGGGGTGTTATCTCTTTTGTCGAAAATCAGCCGTTTTTGCTCTAACATTAAATGCCTCCAAATGGTATTTAATTAACTTCCCGAGCCCCTGGAAGCATGAAAATCACTTTAAACATGCTAATTTTAGCTCTAACACTGATGATCCACCTACAAATGTGAACTGACGTTCAAAAATAAAACATTTGAAAACGGACCATTTTCCACATTTCTGAAGCATGACGTAATGGGGGGGGTGTTATCTCTTTTGTCGAAAATCAGCCGTTTTTGCTCGAACATTAAATGCCTCCAAATGGTATTTAATTAACTTCCCGAGCCCCTCGAAGCATGAAAATCACTTTAAACATGCTAATTTTAGCTCTAACACTGATGATCCACCTACAAATGTGAACTGACGTTCAAAAATAAAACATTTGAAAACGGACCATTTTCCACATTTCTGAAGCATGACGTAATGGGGGGGTGTTATCTCTTTTGTCGAAAATCTGCCTTTTTTGCTCTAACATTAAATGCCTCCAAATGGTATTTAATTAACTTCCCGAGCCCCTGGAAGCATGAAA
The DNA here is from genome assembly GCF_964263255.1 of Lissotriton vulgaris. Classification (NCBI taxonomy): domain Eukaryota; kingdom Metazoa; phylum Chordata; class Amphibia; order Caudata; family Salamandridae; genus Lissotriton; species Lissotriton vulgaris. Next base: position 35,844 of record NW_028246868.1, read on the forward strand.
ATCACTTTAAACATGCTAATTTTAGCTCTAACACTGATGATCCACCTACAAATGTGAACTGACGTTCAAAAATAAAACATTTGAAAACGGACCATTTTCCACATTTCTGAAGCATGACGTAATGGGGGGGTGTTATCTCTTTTGTCGAAAATCAGCCGTTTTTGCTCTAACATTAAATGCCTCCAAATGGTATTTAATTAACTTCCCGGGGTGAAGAAACCCTTTTTGAGAACTCAGAGTGAGTAAATTGGCCATTTTCATGCACTTTTAACCATTCCATAAATCTTGTGTTTTGGGCCCCTGGAAGCATGAAAATCACTTTAAACATGCTAATTTTAGCTCTAACACTGATGATCCACCTACAAATGTGAACTGACGTTCAAAAATAAAACATTTGAAAACGGACCATTTTCCGCATTTCTGAAGCATGACGTAATGGGGGGGTGTTATCTCTTTTGCCGAAAATCAGCCGTTTTTGCTCGAACATTAAATGCCTCCAAATGGTATTTAATTAACTTCCCGGGGTGAAGAAACCCTTTTTGAGAACTCAGAGTGAGTAAATTGGCCATTTTCATGCACTTTTAACCATTCCATAAATCTTGTGTTTTGGGCCCCTGGAAGCATGAAAATCACTTTAAACATGCTAATTTTAGCTCTAACACTGATGATCCACCTACAAATGTGAACTGACGTTCAAAAATAAAACATTTGAAAACGGACCATTTTCCACATTTCTGAAGCATGACGTAATGGGGGGGTGTTATCTCTTTTGTCGAAAATCAGCCGTTTTTGCTCGAACATTAAATGCCTCCAAATGGTATTTAATTAACTTCCCGGGGTGAAGAAACCCTTTTTGAGAACTCAGAGTGAGTAAATTGGCCATTTTCATGCACTTTTAACCATTCCATAAATCTTGTGTTTTGGGCCCCTGGAAGCATGAAAATCACTTTAAACATGCTAATTTTAGCTCTAATACCGATGATCCACCTACAAATGTGAACTGACGTTCAAAAATAAAACATTTGAAAACGGACCATTTTCCACATTTCTGAAGCATGACGTAATGGGGGGGTGTTATCTCTTTTGTCGAAAATCAGCCGTTTTTGCTCTAACATTAAATGCCTCCAAATGGTATTTAATTAACTTCCCGGGGTGAAGAAACCCTTTTTGAGAACTCAGAGTGAGTAAATTGGCCATTTTCATGCACTTTTAACCATTCCATAAATCTTGTGTTTTGGGCCCCTGGAAGCATGAAAATCACTGTAAACATGCTAATTTTAGCTCTAACACTGATGATCCACCTACAAATGTGAACTGACGTTCAAAAATAAAACATTTGAAAACGGACCATTTTCCACATTTCTGAAGCATGACGTAATGGGGGGGTGTTATCTCTTTTGTCGAAAATCAGCCGTTTTTGCTCGAACATTAAATGCCTCCAAATGGTATTTAATTAACTTCCCGAGCCCCTGGAAGCATGAAAATCACTTTAAACATGCTAATTTTAGCTCTAACACTGATGATCCACCTACAAATGTGAACTGACGTTCAAAAATAAAACATTTGAAAACGGACCATTTTCCACATTTCTGAAGCATGACGTAATGGGGGGGTGTTATCTCTTTTGTCGAAAATCAGCCGTTTTTGCTCGAACATTAAATGCCTCCAAATGGTATTTAATTAACTTCCCGGGGTGAAGAAACCCTTTTTGAGAACTCAGAGTGAGTAAATTGGCCATTTTCATGCACTTTTAACCATTCCATAAATCTTGTGTTTTGGGCCCCTGGAAGCATGAAAATCACTTTAAACATGCTAATTTTAGCTCTAACACTGATGATCCACCTACAAATGTGAACTGACGTTCAAAAATAAAACATTTGAAAACGGACCATTTTCCACATTTCTGAAGCATGACGTAATGGGGGGGTGTTATCTCTTTTGTCGAAAATCAGCCGTTTTTGCTCGAACATTAAATGCCTCCAAATGGTATTTAATTAACTTCCCGGGGTGAAGAAACCCTTTTTGAGAACTCAGAGCGAGTAAATTGGCCATTTTCATGCACTTTTAACCATTCCATAAATCTTGTGTTTTGGGCCCCTGGAAGCATGAAAATCACTTTAAACATGCTAATTTTAGCTCTAACACTGATGATCCACCTACAAATGTGAACTGACGTTCAAAAATAAAACATTTGAAAACGGACCATTTTCCACATTTCTGAAGCATGACGTAATGGGGGGGTGTTATCTCTTTTGTCGAAAATCAGCCGTTTTTGCTCGAACATTAAATGCCTCCAAATGGTATTTAATTAACTTCCCGAGCCCCTGGAAGCATGAAAATCACTTTAAACATGCTAATTTTAGCTCTAACACTGATGATCCACCTACAAATGTGAACTGACGTTCAAAAATAAAACATTTGAAAACGGACCATTTTCCACATTTCTGAAGCATGACGTAATGGGGGGGTGTTATCTCTTTTGTCGAAAATCAGCCGTTTTTGCTCGAACATTAAATGCCTCCAAATGGTATTTATTTCACTTCCCGAGCCCCTGGAAGCATGAAAATCACTTTAAACATGCTAATTTTAGCTCTAACACTGATGATCCACCTACAAATGTGAACTGACGTTCAAAAATAAAACATTTGAAAACGGACCATTTTCCACATTTCTGAAGCATGACGTAATGGGGGGGTGTTATCTCTTTTGTCGAAAATCAGCCGTTTTTGCTCAAACATTAAATGCCTTCAAATGGTATTTAATTAACTTCCCGGGGTGAAGAAACCCTTTTTGAGAACTCAGAGTGAGTAAATTGGCCATTTTCATGCACTTTTAACCATTCCATAAATCTTGTGTTTTGGGCCCCTGGAAGCATGAAAATCACTTTAAACATGCTAATTTTAGCTCTAACACTGATGATCCACCTACAAATGTGAACTGACGTTCAAAAATAAAACATTTGAAAACGGACCATTTTCCACATTTCTGAAGCATGACGTAATGGGGGGGTGTTATCTCTTTTGTCGAAAATCAGCCGTTTTTTCTCGAACATTAAATGCCTCCAAATGGTATTTAATTAACTTCCCGAGCCCCTGGAAGCATGAAAATCACTTTAAACATGCTAATTTTAGCTCTAACACTGATGATCCACCTACAAATGTGAACTGACGTTCAAAAATAAAACATTTGAAAACGGACCATTTTCCACATTTCTGAAGCATGACGTAATGGGGGGGTGTTATCTCTTTTGTCGAAAATCAGCCGTTTTTGCTCGAACATTAAATGCCTCCAAATGGTATTTAATTAACTTCCCGAGCCCCTGGAAGCATGAAAATCACTTTAAACATGCTAATTTTAGCTCTAACACTGATGATCCACCTACAAATGTGAACTGACGTTCAAAAATAAAACATTTGAAAACGGACCATTTTCCACATTTCTGAAGCATGACGTAATGGGGGGGTGTTATCTCTTTTGTCGAAAATCAGCCGTTTTGCTCGAACATTAAAATCCTCCAAATGGTATTTAATTAACTTCCCGGGGTGAAGAAACCCTTTTTGAGAACTCAGAGTGAGTAAATTGGCCATTTTCATGCACTTTTAACCATTCCATAAATCTTGTGTTTTGGGCCCCTGGAAGCATGAAAATCACTTTAAACATGCTAATTTTAGCTCTAACACTGATGATCCACCTACAAATGTGAACTGACGTTCAAAAATAAAACATTTGAAAACGGACCATTTTCCACATTTCTGAAGCATGACGTAATGGGGGGGTGTTATCTCTTTTGTCGAAAATCAGCCGTTTTTGCTCGAACATTAAATGCCTCCAAATGGTATTTAATTAACTTCCCGGGGTGAAGAAACCCTTTTTGAGAACTCAGAGTGAGTAAATTGGCCATTTTCATGCACTTTTAACCATTCCATAAATCTTGTGTTTTGGGCCCCTGGAAGCATGAAAATCACTTTAAACATGCTAATTTTAGCTCTAACACTGATGATCCACCTACAAATGTGAACTGACGTTAAAAAATAAAACATTTGAAAACGGACCATTTTCCACATTTCTGAAGCATGACGTAATGGGGGGGTGTCATCTCTTTTGTCGAAAATCAGCCGTTTTTGCTCGAACATTAAATGCCTCCAAATGGTATTTAATTAACTTCCCGGGGTGAAGAAACCCTTTTTGAGAACTCAGAGCGAGTAAATTGGCCATTTTCATGCACTTTTAACCATTCCATAAATCTTGTGTTTTGGGCCCCTGGAAGCATGAAAATCACTTTAAACATGCTAATTTTAGCTCTAACACTGATGATCCACCTACAAATGTGAACTGACGTTCAAAAATAAAACATTTGAAAACGGACCATTTTCCACATTTCTGAAGCATGACGTAATGGGGGGGTGTTATCTCTTTTGTCGAAAATCAGCCGTTTTTGCTCGAACATTAAATGCCTCCAAATGGTATTTAATTAACTTCCCGAGCCCCTGGAAGCATGAAAATCACTTTAAACATGCTAATTTTAGCTCTAACACTGATGATCCACCTACAAATGTGAACTGACGTTCAAAAATAAAACATTTGAAAACGGACCATTTTCCACATTTCTGAAGCATGACGTAATGGGGGGGTGTTATCTCTTTTGTCGAAAATCAGCCGTTTTTGCTCGAACATTAAATGCCTCCAAATGGTATTTATTTCACTTCCCGAGCCCCTGGAAGCATGAAAATCACTTTAAACATGCTAATTTTAGCTCTAACACTGATGATCCACCTACAAATGTGAACTGACGTTCAAAAATAAAACATTTGAAAACGGACCATTTTCCACATTTCTGAAGCATGACGTAATGGGGGGGTGTTATCTCTTTTGTCGAAAATCAGCCGTTTTTGCTCGAACATTAAATGCCTTCAAATGGTATTTAATTAACTTCCCGGGGTGAAGAAACCCTTTTTGAGAACTCAGAGTGAGTAAATTGGCCATTTTCATGCACTTTTAACCATTCCATAAATCTTGTGTTTTGGGCCCCTGGAAGCATGAAAATCACTTTAAACATGCTAATTTTAGCTCTAACACTGATGATCCACCTACAAATGTGAACTGACGTTCAAAAATAAAACATTTGAAAACGGACCATTTTCCACATTTCTGAAGCATGACGTAATGGGGGGGTGTTATCTCTTTTGTCGAAAATCAGCCGTTTTTGCTCGAACATTAAATGCCTCCAAATGGTATTTAATTAACTTCCCGAGCCCCTGGAAGCATGAAAATCACTTTAAACATGCTAATTTTAGCTCTAACACTGATGATCCACCTACAAATGTGAACTGACGTTCAAAAATAAAACATTTGAAAACGGACCATTTTCCACATTTCTGAAGCATGACGTAATGGGGGGGTGTTATCTCTTTTGTCGAAAATCAGCCGTTTTTGCTCGAACATTAAATGCCTCCAAATGGTATTTAATTAACTTCCCGAGCCCCTGGAAGCATGAAAATCACTTTAAACATGCTAATTTTAGCTCTAACACTGATGATCCACCTACAAATGTGAACTGACGTTCAAAAATAAAACATTTGAAAACGGACCATTTTCCACATTTCTGAAGCATGACGTAATGGGGGGGTGTTATCTCTTTTGTCGAAAATCAGCCGTTTTTGCTCTAACATTAAATGCCTCCAAATGGTATTTAATTAACTTCGCGGGGTGAAGAAACCCTTTTTGAGAACTCAGAGTGAGTAAATTGGCCATTTTCATGCACTTTTAACCATTCCATAAATCTTGTGTTTTGGGCCCCTGGAAGCATGAAAATCACTTTAAACATGCTAATTTTAGCTCTAACACTGATGATCCACCTACAAATGTGAACTGACGTTCAAAAATAAAACATTTGAAAACGGACCATTTTCCACATTTCTGAAGCATGACGTAATGGGGGGGTGTTATCTCTTTTGTCGAAAATCAGCCGTTTTTGCTCGAACATTAAATGCCTCCAAATGGTATTTAATTAACTTCCCGGGGTGAAGAAACCCTTTTTGAGAACTCAGAGTGAGTAAATTGGCCATTTTCATGCACTTTTAACCATTCCATAAATCTTGTGTTTTGGCCCCCTGGAAGCATGAAAATCACTTTAAACATGCTAATTTTAGCTCTAACACTGATGATCCACCTACAAATGTGAACTGACGTTCAAAAATAAAACATTTGAAAACGGACCATTTTCCACATTTCTGAAGCATGACGTAATGGGGGGGTGTTATCTCTTTTGTCGAAAATCAGCCGTTTTTGCTCGAACATTAAATGCCTCCAAATGGTATTTAATTAAATTCCCGAGCCCCTGAAAGCATGAAAATCACTTTAAACATGCTAATTTTAGCTCTAACACTGATGATCCACCTACAAATGTGAACTGACGTTCAAAAATAAAACATTTGAAAACGGACCATTTTCCACATTTCTGAAGCATGACGTAATGGGGGGGTGTTATCTCTTTTGTCGAAAATCAGCCGTTTTTGCTCGAACATTAAATGCCTCCAAATGGTATTTAATTAACTTCCCGAGCCCCTGGAAGCATGAAAATCACTTTAAACATGCTAATTTTAGCTCTAACACTGATGATCCACCTACAAATGTGAACTGACGTTCAAAAATAAAACATTTGAAAACGGACCATTTTCCACATTTCTGAAGCATGACGTAATGGGGGGGTGTTATCTCTTTTGTCGAAAATAAGCCGTTTTTGCTCTAACATTAAATGCCTCCAAATGGTATTTAATTAACTTCCCGGGGTGAAGAAACCCTTTTTGAGAACTCAGAGTGAGTAAATTGGCCATTTTCATGCACTTTTAACCATTCCATAAATCTTGTGTTTTGGGCCCCTGGAAGCATGAAAATCACTTTAAACATGCTAATTTTAGCTCTAACACTGATGATCCACCTACAAATGTGAACTGACGTTCAAAAATAAAACATTTGAAAACGGACCATTTTCCACATTTCTGAAGCATGACGTAATGGGGGGGTGTTATCTCTTTTGTCGAAAATCAGCCGTTTTTGCTCGAACATGAAATGCCTCCAAATGGTATTTAATTAACTTCCCGGGGTGAAGAAACCCTTTTTGAGAACTCAGAGTGAGTAAATTGGCCATTTTCATGCACTTTTAACCATTCCATAAATCTTGTGTTTTGGGCCCCTGGAAGCATGAAAATCACTTTAAACATGCTAATTTTAGCTCTAACACTGATGATCCACCTACAAATGTGAACTAACGTTCAAAAATAAAACATTTGAAAACGGACCATTTTCCACATTTCTGAAGCATGACGTAATGGGGGGGTGTTATCTCTTTTGTCGAAAATCAGCCGTTTTTGCTCGAACATTAAATGCCTCCAAATGGTATTTAATTAACTTCCCGAGCCCCTGGAAGCATGAAAATCACTTTAAACATGCTAATTTTAGCTCTAACACTGATGATCCACCTACAAATGTGAACTGACGTTCAAAAATAAAACATTTGAAAACGGACCATTTTCCACATTTCTGAAGCATGACGTAATGGGGGGGTGTTATCTCTTTTGTCGAAAATCAGCCGTTTTTGCTCGAACATTAAATGCCTCCAAATGGTATTTAATTAACTTCCCGGGGTGAAGAAACCCTTTTTGAGAACTCAGAGTGAGTAAATTGGCCATTTTCATGCACTTTTAACCATTCCATAAATCTTGTGTTTTGGGCCCCTGGAAGCATGAAAATCACTTTAAACATGCTAATTTTAGCTCTAACACTGATGATCCACCTACAAATGTGAACTGACGTTCAAAAATAAAACATTTGAAAACGGACCATTTTCCACATTTCTGAAGCATGACGTAATGGGGGGGTGTTATCTCTTTTTTCGAAAATCAGCCGTTTTTGCTCGAACATTAAATGCCTCCAAATGGTATTTAATTAACTTCCCGGGGTGAAGAAACCCTTTTTGAGAAATCAGAGTGAGTAAATTGGCCATTTTCATGCACTTTTAACCATTCCATAAATCTTGTGTTTTGGGCCCCTGGAAGCATGAAAATCACTTTAAACATGCTAATTTTAGCTCTAACACTGATGATCCACCTACAAATGTGAACTGACGTTCAAAAATAAAACATTTGAAAACGGACCATTTTCCACATTTCTGAAGCATGACGTAATGGGGGGGTGTTATCTCTTTTGTCGAAAATCAGCCGTTTTTGCTCGAACATTAAATGCCTCCAAATGGTATTTAATTAACTTCCCGAGCCCCTGGAAGCATGAAAATCACTTTAAACATGCTAATTTTAGCTCTAACACTGATGATCCACCTACAAATGTGAACGGACGTTCAAAAATAAAACATTTGAAAACGGACCATTTTCCACATTTCTGAAGCATGACGTAATGGGGGGGTGTTATCTCTTTTGTCGAAAATCAGCCGTTTTTGCTCGAACATTAAATGCCTCCAAATGGTATTTATTTCACTTCCCGAGCCCCTGGAAGCATGAAAATCACTTTAAACATGCTAATTTTAGCTCTAACACTGATGATCCACCTACAAATGTGAACTGACGTTCAAAAATAAAACATTTGAAAACGGACCATTTTCCACATTTCTGAAGCATGACGTAATGGGGGGGTGTTATCTCTTTTGTCGAAAATCAGCCGTTTTTGCTCGAACATTAAATGCCTCCAAAAGGTATTTAATTAACTTCCCGAGTCCCTGGAAGCATGAAAATCACTTTAAACATGCTAATTTTAGCTCTAACACTGATGATCCACCTACAAATGTGAACTGATGTTCAAAAATAAAACATTTGAAAACGGACCATTTTCCACATTTCTGAAGCATGATGTAATGGGGGGGTGTTATCTCTTTTGTCGAAAATCAGCCGTTTTTGCTCTAACATTAAATGCCTCCAAATGGTATTTAATTATCTTCCCGGGGTGAAGAAACCCTTTTTGAGAACTCAGAGTGAGTAAATTGGCCATTTTCATGCACTTTTAACCATTCCATAAATCTTGTGTTTTGGGCCCCTGGAAGCATGAAAATCACTTTAAACATGCTAATTTTAGCTCTAACACTGATGATCCACCTACAAATGTGAACTGACGTTCAAAAATAAAACATTTGAAAACGGACCATTTTCCACATTTCTGAAGCATGACGTAATGGGGGGGGGTGTTATCTCTTTTGTCGAAAATCAGCCGTTTTTGCTCGAACATTAAATGCCTCCAAATGGTATTTAATTAACTTCCCGAGCCCCTGGAAGCATGAAAATCACTTTAAACATGCTAATTTTAGCTCTAACACTGATGATCCACCTACAAATGTGAACTGACGTTCAAAAATAAAACATTTGAAAACGGACCATTTTCCACATTTCTGAAGCATGACGTAATGGGGGGGTGTTATCTCTTTTGTCGAAAATCAGCCGTTTTTGCTCGAACATTAAATGCCTTCAAATGGTATTTAATTAACTTCCCGGGGTGAAGAAACCCTTTTTGAGAACTCAGAGTGAGTAAATTGGCCATTTTCATGCACTTTTAACCATTCCATAAATCTTGTGTTTTGGGCCCCTGGAAGCATGAAAATCACTTTAAACATGCTAATTTTAGCTCTAACACTGATGATCCACCTACAAATGTGAACTGACGTTCAAAAATAAAACATTTGAAAACGGACCATTTTCCACATTTCTGAAGCATGACGTAATGGGGGGGTGTTATCTCTTTTGTCGAAAATCAGCCGTTTTTGCTCGAACATTAAATGCCTCCAAATGGTATTTAATTAACTTCCCGAGCCCCTGGAAGCATGAAAATCACTTTAAACATGCTAATTTTAGCTCTAACACTGATGATCCACCTACAAATGTGAACTGACGTTCAAAAATAAAACATTTGAAAACGGACCATTTTCCACATTTCTGAAGCATGACGTAATGGGGGGGTGTTATCTCTTTTGTCGAAAATCAGCCGTTTTTGCTCGAACATTAAATGCCTCCAAATGGTATTTAATTAACTTCCCGAGCCCCTGGAAGCATGAAAATCACTTTAAACATGCTAATTTTAGCTCTAACACTGATGATCCACCTACAAATGTGAACTGACGTTCAAAAATAAAACATTTGAAAACGGACCATTTTCCACATTTCTGAAGCATGACGTAATGGGGGGGTGTTATCTCTTTTGTCGAAAATCAGCCGTTTTTGCTCTAACATTAAATGCCTCCAAATGGTATTTAATTAACTTCGCGGGGTGAAGAAACCCTTTTTGAGAACTCAGAGTGAGTAAATTGGCCATTTTCATGCACTTTTAACCATTCCATAAATCTTGTGTTTTGGGCCCCTGGAAGCATGAAAATCACTTTAAACATGCTAATTTTAGCTCTAACACTGATGATCCACCTACAAATGTGAACTGACGTTCAAAAATAAAACATTTGAAAACGGACCATTTTCCACATTTCTGAAGCATGACGTAATGGGGGGGTGTTATCTCTTTTGTCGAAAATCAGCCGTTTTTGCTCGAACATTAAATGCCTCCAAATGGTATTTAATTAACTTCCCGGGGTGAAGAAACCCTTTTTGAGAACTCAGAGTGAGTAAATTGGCCATTTTCATGCACTTTTAACCATTCCATAAATCTTGTGTTTTGGCCCCCTGGAAGCATGAAAATCACTTTAAACATGCTAATTTTAGCTCTAACACTGATGATCCACCTACAAATGTGAACTGACGTTCAAAAATAAAACATTTGAAAACGGACCATTTTCCACATTTCTGAAGCATGACGTAATGGGGGGGTGTTATCTCTTTTGTCGAAAATCAGCCGTTTTTGCTCGAACATTAAATGCCTCCAAATGGTATTTAATTAAATTCCCGAGCCCCTGAAAGCATGAAAATCACTTTAAACATGCTAATTTTAGCTCTAACACTGATGATCCACCTACAAATGTGAACTGACGTTCAAAAATAAAACATTTGAAAACGGACCATTTTCCACATTTCTGAAGCATGACGTAATGGGGGGGTGTTATCTCTTTTGTCGAAAATCAGCCGTTTTTGCTCGAACATTAAATGCCTCCAAATGGTATTTAATTAACTTCCCGAGCCCCTGGAAGCATGAAAATCACTTTAAACATGCTAATTTTAGCTCTAACACTGATGATCCACCTACAAATGTGAACTGACGTTCAAAAATAAAACATTTGAAAACGGACCATTTTCCACATTTCTGAAGCATGACGTAATGGGGGGGTGTTATCTCTTTTGTCGAAAATAAGCCGTTTTTGCTCTAACATTAAATGCCTCCAAATGGTATTTAATTAACTTCCCGGGGTGAAGAAACCCTTTTTGAGAACTCAGAGTGAGTAAATTGGCCATTTTCATGCACTTTTAACCATTCCATAAATCTTGTGTTTTGGGCCCCTGGAAGCATGAAAATCACTTTAAACATGCTAATTTTAGCTCTAACACTGATGATCCACCTACAAATGTGAACTGACGTTCAAAAATAAAACATTTGAAAACGGACCATTTTCCACATTTCTGAAGCATGACGTAATGGGGGGGTGTTATCTCTTTTGTCGAAAATCAGCCGTTTTTGCTCGAACATGAAATGCCTCCAAATGGTATTTAATTAACTTCCCGGGGTGAAGAAACCCTTTTTGAGAACTCAGAGTGAGTAAATTGGCCATTTTCATGCACTTTTAACCATTCCATAAATCTTGTGTTTTGGGCCCCTGGAAGCATGAAAATCACTTTAAACATGCTAATTTTAGCTCTAACACTGATGATCCACCTACAAATGTGAACTAACGTTCAAAAATAAAACATTTGAAAACGGACCATTTTCCACATTTCTGAAGCATGACGTAATGGGGGGGTGTTATCTCTTTTGTCGAAAATCAGCCGTTTTTGCTCGAACATTAAATGCCTCCAAATGGTATTTAATTAACTTCCCGAGCCCCTGGAAGCATGAAAATCACTTTAAACATGCTAATTTTAGCTCTAACACTGATGATCCACCTACAAATGTGAACTGACGTTCAAAAATAAAACATTTGAAAACGGACCATTTTCCACATTTCTGAAGCATGACGTAATGGGGGGGTGTTATCTCTTTTGTCGAAAATCAGCCGTTTTTGCTCGAACATTAAATGCCTCCAAATGGTATTTAATTAACTTCCCGGGGTGAAGAAACCCTTTTTGAGAACTCAGAGTGAGTAAATTGGCCATTTTCATGCACTTTTAACCATTCCATAAATCTTGTGTTTTGGGCCCCTGGAAGCATGAAAATCACTTTAAACATGCTAATTTTAGCTCTAACACTGATGATCCACCTACAAATGTGAACTGACGTTCAAAAATAAAACATTTGAAAACGGACCATTTTCCACATTTCTGAAGCATGACGTAATGGGGGGGTGTTATCTCTTTTTTCGAAAATCAGCCGTTTTTGCTCGAACATTAAATGCCTCCAAATGGTATTTAATTAACTTCCCGGGGTGAAGAAACCCTTTTTGAGAAATCAGAGTGAGTAAATTGGCCATTTTCATGCACTTTTAACCATTCCATAAATCTTGTGTTTTGGGCCCCTGGAAGCATGAAAATCACTTTAAACATGCTAATTTTAGCTCTAACACTGATGATCCACCTACAAATGTGAACTGACGTTCAAAAATAAAACATTTGAAAACGGACCATTTTCCACATTTCTGAAGCATGACGTAATGGGGGGGTGTTATCTCTTTTGTCGAAAATCAGCCGTTTTTGCTCGAACATTAAATGCCTCCAAATGGTATTTAATTAACTTCCCGAGCCCCTGGAAGCATGAAAATCACTTTAAACATGCTAATTTTAGCTCTAACACTGATGATCCACCTACAAATGTGAACGGACGTTCAAAAATAAAACATTTGAAAACGGACCATTTTCCACATTTCTGAAGCATGACGTAATGGGGGGGTGTTATCTCTTTTGTCGAAAATCAGCCGTTTTTGCTCGAACATTAAATGCCTCCAAATGGTATTTATTTCACTTCCCGAGCCCCTGGAAGCATGAAAATCACTTTAAACATGCTAATTTTAGCTCTAACACTGATGATCCACCTACAAATGTGAACTGACGTTCAAAAATAAAACATTTGAAAACGGACCATTTTCCACATTTCTGAAGCATGACGTAATGGGGGGGTGTTATCTCTTTTGTCGAAAATCAGCCGTTTTTGCTCGAACATTAAATGCCTCCAAAAGGTATTTAATTAACTTCCCGAGTCCCTGGAAGCATGAAAATCACTTTAAACATGCTAATTTTAGCTCTAACACTGATGATCCACCTACAAATGTGAACTGATGTTCAAAAATAAAACATTTGAAAACGGACCATTTTCCACATTTCTGAAGCATGATGTAATGGGGGGGTGTTATCTCTTTTGTCGAAAATCAGCCGTTTTTGCTCTAACATTAAATGCCTCCAAATGGTATTTAATTATCTTCCCGGGGTGAAGAAACCCTTTTTGAGAACTCAGAGTGAGTAAATTGGCCATTTTCATGCACTTTTAACCATTCCATAAATCTTGTGTTTTGGGCCCCTGGAAGCATGAAAATCACTTTAAACATGCTAATTTTAGCTCTAACACTGATGATCCACCTACAAATGTGAACTGACGTTCAAAAATAAAACATTTGAAAACGGACCATTTTCCACATTTCTGAAGCATGACGTAATGGGGGGGGGTGTTATCTCTTTTGTCGAAAATCAGCCGTTTTTGCTCGAACATTAAATGCCTCCAAATGGTATTTAATTAACTTCCCGAGCCCCTGGAAGCATGAAAATCACTTTAAACATGCTAATTTTAGCTCTAACACTGATGATCCACCTACAAATGTGAACTGACGTTCAAAAATAAAACATTTGAAAACGGACCATTTTCCACATTTCTGAAGCATGACGTAATGGGGGGGTGTTATCTCTTTTGTCGAAAATCAGCCGTTTTTGCTCTAACATTAAATGCCTCCAAATGGTATTTAATTAACTTCCCGGGGTGAAGAAACCCTTTTTGAGAACTCAGAGTGAGTAAATTGGCCATTTTCATGCACTTTTAACCATTCCATAAATCTTGTGTTTTGGGCCCCTGGAAGCATGAAAATCACTTTAAACATGCTAATTTTAGCTCTAACACTGATGATCCACCTACAAATGTGAACTGACGTTCAAAAATAAAACATTTGAAAACGGACCATTTTCCACATTTCTGAAGCATGACGTAATGGGGGGGGTGTTATCTCTTTTGTCGAAAATCAGCCGTTTTTGCTCGAACATTAAATGCCTCCAAATGGTATTTAATTAACTTCCCGGGGTGAAGAAACCCTTTTTGAGAACTCAGAGTGAGTAAATTGGCCATTTTCATGCACTTTTAACCATTCCATAAATCTTGTGTTTTGGGCCCCTGGAAGCATGAAAATCACTTTATACATGCTAATTTTAGCTCTAACACTGATGATCCACCTACAAATGTGAACTGACGTTCAAAAATAAAACATTTGAAAACGGACCATTTTCCACATTTCTGAAGCATGACGTAATGGGGGGGTGTTATCTGTTTTGTCGAAAATCAGCCGTTTTTGCTCGAACATTAAATGCCTCCAAATGGTATTTAATTAACTTCCCGAGCCCCTGGAAGCATGAAAATCACTTTAAACATGCTAATTTTAGCTCTAACACTGATGATCCACCTACAAATGTGAACTGACGTTCAAAAATAAAACATTTGAAAACGGACCATTTTCCACATTTCTGAAGCATGACGTAATGGGGGGGTGTTATCTCTTTTGTCGAAAATCAGCCGTTTTTGCTCGAACATTAAATGCCTCCAAATGGTATTTAATTAACTTCCCGAGCCCCTGGAAGCATGAAAATCACTTTAAACATGCTAATTTTAGCTCTAACACTGATGATCCACCTACAAATGTGAACTGACGTTCAAAAATAAAACATTTGAAAACGGACCATTTTCCACATTTCTGAAGCATGACGTAATGGGGGGGTGTTATCTCTTTTGTCGAAAATCAGCCGTTTTTGCTCTTTTTTTTTTGAACATTAAATGCCTCCAAATGGTATTTAATTAACTTCCCGGGGTGAAGAAACCCTTTTTGAGAACTCAGAGTGAGTAAATTGGCCATTTTCATGCACTTTTAACCATTCCATAAATCTTGTGTTTTGGGCCCCTGGAAGCATGAAAATCACTTTAAACATGCTAATTTTAGCTCTAACACTGATGATCCACCTACAAATGTGAACTGACGTTCAAAAATAAAACATTTGAAAACGGACCATTTTCCACATTTCTGAAGCATGACGTAATGGGGGGGTGTTATCTCTTTTGTCGAAAATCAGCCGTTTTTGCTCGAACATTAAATGCCTCCAAATGGTATTTAATTAACTTCCCGGGGTGAAGAAACCCTTTTTGAGAACTCAGAGTGAGTAAATTGGCCATTTTCATGCACTTTTAACCATTCCATAAATCTTGTGTTTTGGGCCCCTGGAAGCATGAAAATCACTTTAAACATGCTAATTTTAGCTCTAACACTGATGATCCACCTACAAATGTGAACTGACGTTCAAAAATAAAACATTTGAAAACGGACCATTTTCCACATTTCTGAAGCATGACGTAATGGGGGGGTGTTATCTCTTTTGTCGAAAATCAGCCGTTTTTGCTCGAACATTAAATGCCTCCAAATGGTATTTAATTAACTTCCCGGGGTGAAGAAACCCTTTTTGAGAACTCAGAGTGAGTAAATTGGCCATTTTCATGCACTTTTAACCATTCCATAAATCTTGTGTTTTGGGCCCCTGGAAGCATGAAAATCACTTTAAACATGCTAATTTTAGCTCTAACACTGATGATCCACCTACAAATGTGAACTGACGTTCAAAAATAAAACATTTGAAAACGGACCATTTTCCACATTTCTGAAGCATGACGTAATGGGGGGGTGTTATCTCTTTTGTCGAAAATCAGCCGTTTTTGCTCGAACATTAAATGCCTCCAAATGGTATTTAATTAACTTCCCGAGCCCCTGGAAGCATGAAAATCACTTTAAACATGCTAATTTTAGCTCTAACACTGATGATCCACCTACAAATGTGAACTGACGTTCAAAAATAAAACATTTGAAAACGGACCATTTTCCACATTTCTGAAGCATGACGTAATGGGGGGGTGTTATCTCTTTTGTCGAAAATCAGCCGTTTTTGCT